>NW_007727965.1:296515-297142 GCF_000696425.1 Galeopterus variegatus
ATTGTTTTAATTTCTAATTGGTAGTCATTATTGTAGAGAAATCAAATTAATCTTAGGTTGATTTTATAACTGGCAGTCATATAAATCATATTATTATTTCCCAGATAGCCTTTTTATTCTCTTGCTTTTTCTAAAAGAAAATATAGTTTAAAAATAATGTGACAGTCTCTTCTCTCCTAATTCTTACCCCTCCCATTTGATTTTGTTTCCTCATAGTACTGGCAATACCTTCAGTACAATTTTAAACTATAGTAGTGATAGTATGCATTTTTGCCTAGGCCTTGATCTTACCAAGTCTTCTTTTCATAATTTAAAATAATCACATGGTTTTTCTCCTTAAGTCTGTTCATGTGAGGATCTGCAATGATATATTTTCTAAAGCTGAACCACATTTTGTATTCCTCAGGCAAAACCTTTCTTAATCATGACATGTTTTTAAAAAAATAAATGTTGAATACATTTGGATAATATTTTGTTTAAAATATATTTTATTTAAAATATGTGTGATACCCAGTTTATGCAAAATTATGGTCCAGTAATAAACAAAACGAAAATACAAATGGCAACATTTATTTTTCACTTATATACACTCCATTGCAGGTCTGGCAGTACTCCAAAGCAACTACC
>NW_007727965.1:297588-300646 GCF_000696425.1 Galeopterus variegatus
CATTTATTTTTCACTTATATACACTCCATTGCAGGTCTGGCAGTACTCCAAAGCAACTACCATCCAATGGATAATGACCTGCTGTAGTAATTTTTAATGCAATGGTTAAGTGGATTAAATTAATTTTTCTACTATATTTAATTGTCTTTAAAAATTTGAGATTAAGATTGTACTAGTTTTAAAAAATGAGATGAATTCTTTGTATTCTAGAATAACTTATTTAATATAAGAATTAGCTGGTCTTTTAGTGAGGGACAGTCTTTCACTAGAAATTTTGATCTCTATATACTTATTGATATATTTAAACTGTCTCTGTCTTCTCACCCTATTTTATGTTTCAAGAATTTATTCATTTCAATTAGGTGTTTAAACTTAATGCTCATTATTGTTCATTTTTAAAAAAATTTCTATAGTTATTTATCTATTTTTAAATCTGTATCTTGCTTACTTTAGTTTTCTATTTTTTTCCACTTATTAAGTCTTGTCAAAAGTCCACTTTTGTCCTTTTTTTAAAAATTTTCTGAATTATATTAACTATTTCACTGATTATTGCTTTTATAATTATAATATTTCATTGAATCAAAAATGATATTTATTATTAATAGCATGACTATCTTTAAGTACATCTAAGAAAACATGGCATAATCCATTATAACATATAGCAAAATGTATCCTGATTTTTAAAATGTTAAGATGTGAGTAAATGTATACTTTGAAATTTGAGATTGCTCTTTCTCTTTTTCTGAATTAAGTTTAATACTTAGATTATTCATTTTTAAACCATAATTTCACTAAAATGTTAAGATGTGAGTAAATGTATACTTTGAAATTTGAGATTGCTTTCTCTTTTTCTGAATTAAGTTTAATACTTAGATTATTCATTTTTAAACCATAATTTCACCGTGTATGGATTTAAAGTTATGAAATTTATTCTAAATATAGTTTTACCTCAAATTTTTACATGTAATGCTTTCATTATCCTTAACTTCTATTTCTTAATTATTCTATCATTTTCTTTTTAATCAAAATTTAGCTAGTACCATTTTGTTTCAAGTATTTGGACTAGTATTAGCTATTTTTTCAGATTAATTTTTAAATATATTTGATTATAGTCATAAACCAGTTTTATAATATTAATTACTTGGAAGATAAGGGTATCCATCTTACCACTAATGTTGACCTCTGTACTCATAGCCTATCAATGGAGAAAAATAAAAATAAAATAAAAGCATCAAGACCAGAAAGAAAGAAATAAAACTATCATTATTTTCAGATTATAATATGGTATAATTCCAAAGAAAACTACAAAAATATTCTACTAAAACTAATAGGGGAATTTAGCCAATTCTCAGGATGCAAAGTAAACAGGTAATGATCAGTTTTAGCTATGAGTATGTAGAAGCAATAAATATTGAAAGATAAAGTTAAAATAAAAAATACCTTCAGAACAGCATCAATATATACCACATACTCTTAGCAATAAATTTAATAAAAGATGTACAAAATTTCTTCAATATAAACTAGGGAAGACTGTTGTAAGAAATTAAGTAACCTAAAGAAATAAATAGAAGTACACCATGAAATGAAACACTAAATATTTAGATGTCAACTCTTAAAATTATTCTACCAATTAAATCTTCAGTCTTTTTTTGTTCAAATGGAAATACTTTGTCTAAAATTATTTGAAAATTCGAAGGACTATAATGACAAAGATAGCTTTGAAAAAGAAGAAAGCTGGACAACTTGCACTATCTGATTTTAAGACTTATTCTAAAGTAGTATAATAAGACTGTGTGGTATTAAAACACAGATTGAGAAATCAGTAAATAGAAGAGAATCAACTGCAAAGGTAGAGCAACACATATATGATTCACTGACTTTCAAAATAATCACCAATGTAATTTAATAGTGGAAAGAAATGATTTTGAACAAATGATGGTGGAAAAGCTAGATATCTATATAGAAAAAGCATTAAACACTGATTCTATTTCACACCAGACAAGAATTAATTAGAGATGGATTGAATATCTAAACATCAAAACTAAAATTTCGAATCATCTACAAGAAAATGTAGGAAAATCAATCTTGTGTTAAGAAAAGGATTCTTAAGACATAAACACTCACATTAGAGGAAACGGAGATAAACTAAACTCCATTAAAATTAAAATTTTTGTTCACCCAAACACACTGTTGAGAAAATAAAAAGGGAAACTAGCAGAATGGCAGAAAATATGTGCAATGAATGTATCTAGCAAAGAGCCTGTATACAAAGGAAAACACATTAAAAACTTTTCTCACATCAAAAATAAAAATACAATGAATCCATTCTTTACAAAGTGGTAAAAGGTAGTAGCAACTGAAAATAATTTAGATAACTGACAAACAAGCACATAAAATAGTATTCAAAATCTTTAGTCGGAGAGAATAAAAATGAAAAACCATAAGATATTGCCTCACCTCTAGTGTACTGGTTGAATTTTGAAAGACTGTCAATACCTAATATCGGAAAAAAAATGTGGAGCCGTTGGAATTTTCATACATTGCTGATAAGAGTTTACAATGATACAACTACATTGAGAAACTCTCCAGATATTTTTAGTAAATTTAACATACTATCACCCATACTATGAACCAGAAATTCCACTCCTAGACAATTTCCCTTGAGAAGCAAAAGCCTATATCCAACAAAAGCATCACAAACAAATATTCACAGATAGTTTACCCATAATAGCTCAAAACCAGACTCAACTCAAACGTCCATGAAGAGAATAAAGGAAAAAATGTTGTAATCTACTTATATAAAAAAAGAAAAGAGTCAGCATTAAAAAGGAATAAATTCTGATACATTTGACAACATGGATAAATCTCACATACATGCCAAGTAAAAGAAACTGGACATAGAATGGTATATACTTTATATTATATTTATAATATATACTTTATACTATACATATTTTATATAGCATACTACGTATATTAAGTTCAAGAATAGGTCATATTCATCTATGGTGATAAAAAATAAGAACACTGGTTATCTTGTGATCAGGAGATCAATTAG
>NW_007727965.1:301983-320812 GCF_000696425.1 Galeopterus variegatus
TTTTTTTTTTTCTGGGAAGCCTGGCTATACTTACATATGTATATATGTGTAAAAGTAATGTGAGGAGAGATTTTCTACTGTTTTTTACTATTAGAAAGAAGGGAATTCTTTATTTTTAAGAAAGAGAAACTGTATGAAGATGTCAATTAGAGAGAAAAACTCAGGGGAATCAAGAAATGGAAGAAAAGAGAATTAAAGCAAATCTTTCAAGATGGAATTGGATACGGGTCATAAAGATGAAGCGAATTCACATCAGCAGGTGGCTGCTTGCTCCTCATAGTCTTGGGAGTGTAATTATGGTTCAGTAATTTTGTCCAGCAATTTCTTAGCAGAAAATATTTAATCAGAATCTTATCAGCAGTTGGAGGATGTGAGAATCCATGAGGGAGCAGATCATTCCTGTTTCAAAATAGCCCATTGTTTGCCACTTTGTCTCAAATTCTCTTCAGTACAGTCACTGCCTTAAGGTGAAACCTCCAAAAAGTTCCTTTTAGAACTTATATATTCTCTAAGTGGGGCTACTTCTTAGCATATTTCAACTCACAATCTATTCCGATGTTTAGAGTTACTTGGAACTTTGGCATATGAAATATGTACTGGGTGCATATAAGCTGAATGAGCTCTAGAAAAGACCTAAAGCCTGGGGAAAGTAAACTAACATTTAAAGATTCTGTCATCTCTGGAAAACCAATAACCACCTATAGACAATGAATGGTGATTAGCAAGTGACTATCAAAAAGAAAGTGAGGGACAAAGGAATGAAAAATAGAAATTATGAGCAGAGCTGAATTCCATGCACAGACCCAAAGGGTTAAAAGAGAAGCTGCTCAACAACCACTCATTACGGTCTGTAAAATCATATACAACTCTTCAATTTATAAGCAAGCAAAGAAGCACTACATAAGTCTCACCTGAAGCACCTCTCGGGGCAGGGCAGAAATAACATGCTTTTGTTCTGGTGTGCAGCATTGCTTATATCTACAAAAGTTCTTATACTGAAACTCCGCAAGGAACACATTTCTGTATCTGCCGGTTAAGAAGGGCCACTTCGGTCCCATGCCCACCACTTTACCACACCCATCCTACCTCGGGTGTGTAATTTAGCCTCAACCCTACATCTGATTCCAAGGACAGTTTTCAGGCTACGGTCTGATGATGTCCTTTAAAATCATGGTGCATCTACAGTGTATGCTTCTAAACAACATTGTGTCAGACAGATGTAGTGAAGAACACTAGATTTGAAAACTGTTGCTCAATAGTTCCCCATGGAATACATTCTCCCTCTGTGCAATAAGTAATAAACCCAACTTGTTCCACTACAGTGTTTTTGGTGGTTCTTGTCTGGAGAGAATTGACAGATACAAAGTAATGGTGGATTTGGTTACAGGAGATTTCTAAAACATTAAATTATATTTCTTGGGCACTTTACTATGGGTTATGTACTGTTAAAGTGATTTATACATTAACTCTTTTAATCCTCACCAAAAAGCCTATGAGATAGGTTTTATTACAGAAAAAGGCAGCCATACCAAGCAAGGTTTTGAGATTTATTCAAAACACAGAACCCAGGTTTCCCAGTTCTAGAAAGCCACACAATATAATCAGAAAGAACTGGAGAGGTTCACTCAGTTCTTTGCTGTATTTTGACAAACATGAGGAAAGCTGTAGAGGAGGAGCATGTTCCAGGAACAATGAGTATTTTGTTTCATTTTGTTTTCATTTCACTGACAGCATAACAATATAAATTTGAGGATAATATGCTCAATATTGTATAGTAAAATCTATACTGTAGTCAGTCTATTTTTACTCTTATGCTAGAAATATTCAAGCCTCTCTAACTAGATTGTTTTAATGCACTTTTTGATGTAACCATTATCTCTTACAAAAGCACTTAATATCAAGAAAAAATAGACATGTACATATATAGACTGACAAATTTAAATCATAGCAGTACTTGGTTAAACAGTGCTTGGCTAACCAAGTGGAAATTTTAAAAAGGTAAAGATGAAGAAAAAGGAAAATTCCCAAAGGGCTTTTTCAATACTCAAATTGTACTTATTTTATCTTCAAAATAATATTTGGGGGTACTTCAGAAAATTCGTGGACAAAATAATTTAAAAGATAATACAAATCTTTCCATAAACTTTTTGAAGTACTCTTGCAATTTTCACTAATAATGTTTATTCTCATTCATTTTTATTACTCGTCCTTTTATTTTTTTTGTAATAAACAAGTATGTTGAAATAATATTAGATTTACAGACAAGTTACAAAGATAATAGAGAATTCCTATATAGCATTCACCCAGTTTCAGTCACCCCTAAAGTTATCATCTTAACACAATACATTGGTAAAAATTAAGAAACCAACCTTAACACATTACTATTAACTAAACTCCAGACTGAAGAAAGGAGATACATAGAGGGCTCAGCATCAGTCTCCACTACTGACAGAGTTTTCAGATTTGTTCCTTTAGACCCCACACCAACTAGCCAAGCCACTTGCCATTTGAGATATATTACCTAAGGCCACCTTTCCTCCCATCTGAAGTGGAAGACCAGCCTCTGCCCATGGAGTTTTCTAATCACTGACCTTTCAGCCTTACCTCAGGAATGTGATGTGGAAATAGTTCATTTCTGGCTAGCCCTAACACTTCTCAGTGATTCATTTGTGAATCAGGGCCGAGTGTCCTCCTCAATCAGTTTGTCATGGGGAACCCAGGTGGCCCCAGGTATGAACTGAACAGTGAGAGTTGTAATGTGGGAGTCTAAGTAACTTACTTGTTCATGTAATCTATGTATTCCTTCTGGAACTACTCAAGCAAGTTCCAAGTATCTACCTCCTTCACATAAAGGATTGTTCAACTATTACTTGTCCTTATGAATTAGGAGATCTAATAATCCCTACTTCGTGTTAGGAAATTCCTATGCATAGGCTCTGTCCCATGTCCCATTCTCGCTTGCTTAGGCTCTATCAATGACCAATAGGACAATGAGATAGTTATTCTGTACCATGAAGAGTATGACTGTTTCAGAACTCTAGAGGCCTGTGCTGTTACATACTGAGGTGTGCCACTGACATTTCTAGTACAATTAGATCTTCTGGATCACACGATCTGTTCTCAGAGTGAGACCCTGAACATAGTTTGAATTTGCTATGTACTCTCTCTTGCTCTAGATCCCATATAAAACTTGAATTTTTACTAATCCAATAAAAGTATCACAGAAGTAATTAGTAAGCATTTACTAATCCAATAATTAGTAAGCATTTACTAATCCAATAAAAGTATCACAGAAGTAATTTTTTAACACAGAAAGAGACTTTATATTAGCATTGTTACAAGCAACACATTACATGTGAACTGATCCTTAGAGGATATAACCCCAACTAAGCTGTAAGTGGGTAAATCAGTATAGTGAAATCCAGTAGAATGAAATCCATTATTATATACAAGTGTAGAAAGAGAGTCACCTTGAACTTTAAACAGGAAACTGAACATCACTTTATGAAAAATTAAATAAAACCACCACCCATTTTTATATCTTAGAAAGTACCAGCTCTTCAGTGTTAGAGCACCAAAAATGTTAAAGAATATGCCCAATTAGCTTTGCAATGCTTAAATATTTAACTTTTCATTCTCTGTGAGGACCAGGCCTGTTCTGGTTTTCAAAGTTTAATTTAAGTATTTCATATTTTCATCTTTTGGCGTACCTCTGTTTTAAGATCTTCTTTATTATTTTTAATTTCTTTTTTATTGATTATGCATATTCATGGGATACAAAGCTGATTTCTTAAACATGCCAGTATAACTCTTCATCACTTATAAATGTTAATACCAAAGACTTTCCCTTCTAAAGATTTAAATCCTAGTACAGTAATAAACAAAGAAACCAAACACCAAAATCTTGACAATTCCAATTACAGTGGAGCCAATGACAACTTAGAAAAAATTCTCACCCTGCCTTAGAGTTCTACTTTGGTAAATATTAACATTTAATCAGTTAGCAAAATAACCCAGTTAGCAAAAATAACAAGTCATTCCAATAGTTACTCTTTTGTGTATAGTAAATGTGCCAAGATGAACTTCACATGTGACAAAGCGGATTTGAAAAAGTTTGAAGAAAGTGTGCTTCCCTATCAAAACCAATTTAATCTTAGGGAAATGAATACAGACCCCATGTAACTGCTGCTGATCTATGGAGGTGGCACACAGTGGGGGTGCTAAATGGTCTGCGACTAGGAAGTAAACGATCTAGACAATGGGGACCAGTCCTGCAAAGGAATTCCCCCTGGGATGGGGATCAGAATGTTACTTTTATCAAGCTGACATTCTCCAACACATCCAAAATTGTCACCTTCAAACTTGAAAGCCTGGCCCCACAATTTGGACATGCTGACTGAAAATGCCTTTGTGACTTGAACGTTTTCCTCCGTGCTACACTTAGAATAATTTCCAATGGTGGCTTTAAGTGGTCTTCGTGAGTCACTGGCAGTTTTAAAGGTGGGGACTCTGGCGTTGGGAAGAGCTAAATTCAACTGAGATCCTTGCAGGAAAAACTCACTAGACATTGTATTCATTCCAAAACGGGAGACTAGAAGAGTGATATTTTCACTTCCGAGTTCCACAGTCACCACCTGAGAGTTACAGCTCCCACTGACAGTGGTTGACATTGAACATTTCTGTCACAGTTGTGCTTCACACTTCACTCACAGGGGATGCTCAGCTGTAACCCCATGCCCAGCATGTGGGTCCCAGCAGTGTCACTCACCTTGCACACACACAGGCTCTCTGGCCCTGGAAAAGGTGAAGGACTTGGAGGACTTGGAGAATCTGGACTTGAGGCTCTGCTGTAGGGAGGCTTCATCGTGCTTACTGCGCGTATCCTCCTCACTGGAAAGGTATGCTTGGATGGTGGAATCACAGAGCGTCATGGTCGTTTTTCATGTGTACCTGGTTGCCCCAAACACATCTGTACTTTTTAGCTTTGCCTTGATGTCAGCTATAGATGTCACAGTCTTGATTTCCTTGCAGACTGTGTTGAGAAAATACTGTTATGTGTGTCCAAGTTATAAACAAATCTCAGCATTTGAAAACAGTAACATGTTGCATTTCGTAGTATCCGAACGGAAGTATTCACTTTACTTTTGCAGCAGGTGGCAAGTCACATTTTCAGAACCACTGTGGAAACAACAGTTCACCAGGTCGGCCATTAGGCAAGCAGTCTCGCTGCCATTTTTCACCAGAAACACTGACGATGCCTCATGTACGAGGTTGGTGCAAAGTCCAGAAGGCAGTGTGGAGGTCTCGAGGAGGAGCTTTTCAGCCCCGTGGTCGGCTGAACCGGGGGCCAGGCGCCGAGGGCTGGCTTACTAGCAGCTACAAGCCATGGACTAGACAGGGTCAAGACGGGAGCCCTCAGCCAGGCTCCAGGCACGTGAGCATGGCGGCACTTCCTCCACGCAGTCTCGTGAGCCACGGGTCTCGCGAGAGCTGCACAGTGGGCCAAGATTGCTTGGCGCCCCTGGTTGCGTAGTCCCATGCCCTTTCTCCACACGGTTGGGCACGTGAACCTGGAGTCACGTGACCGGAATGGGCTGAGTTCCCTTAGTTTTTAGATTGCAGGTGGTGCGCTTTGGATCCCAGCAAACCTGAATCCGAAAATAGGCTTGGGCTCAGGAAAAAAGACAGAGGAAGAGCTGCAGAGGCGAAGCGTGGGAGTGCAAGGAAAGAGGGGAACGAGGAAGGGCTGGGAACAAGGAAAGAAGAGGCAGAGAGTGTCGAAAGCTGGAAAAGTTTCTCTCATAGAAGTATTCTTCATGAGGTATATGTGGCCTCCAAAATCCTGATGTCCACCAAGCACTTACTGCTGTCTTAGTGGTAAGAGTTGCAAGGTGCAGCAACTTTTCCTTTACCTTAGGGGAAATATTCCAGCAGGACCAAGCTCCCATAATTTTTAGTATAAGTTTTACTGATAAGGCCTTCTCCTGAATGTTCATGGATTTATCATCCACTTCCTGGTATACCTGTGTCTTAACAGAACATTTAGGATGTTTGTAATTTCCTAATTACTAGGTCTAATTAGCACAGTGTCAACAGTTGAATGAATCAGCATGATATTCTTTAGACTACCAAGATTACTGAGGTCCCTATAGTGCTACGTTATGAAAGACAGCAGAAGTAACATAACCCTGGGGCAAGACAGTGAATGTGTGCTGCTCTTCTTGCCATTTAAATGTAAACTGTTCTTAATTCTCCCTGATGATGGTTGTGGAGAAAAAAGGCCAGTTGCCAGATAAAAGGCCACATACCAAGTGCCAGAGGCTGTGTGGATATGTTCTGCTGAAAATATTACATCTGACACAGCGTCTGTGGTTGGGGCTACCACTATGTTGAGAGAGGCAATCTGCCATTGGACCTCCGTGTCCCTGCATGTTCTTTCTGGGTATGCCAAGAATGCAAGGTCCTGGCTACTCTTTACCTGGTATATTTCTCAGAGTTGGATTTGCAGTAAGCAACCTTGAGTGATGAACTAATGTCTCACTCTGGGCATTACATCCTCTCCCATCTCTAAGTTCTTCAGCTGCGACACAAATTCACTTTATGAGCAGCATCCACCTGAGCCACTCTGCATTGCCCTTGAGGACTTGGAAGCAAGGGAACCAGCCCAGCGTAATGCCTACATGGCTTTCTATATCATTAGTAAAAAGGTCTTTTGTCTCTGACCCAGAAGCCTCATGTTTTCTCCTACTACCCAGTAAATATTAACAGACTAATGTACTAGCTTGTAAGAAGGGTAAAATCCTAGACCCTGACACATAGTTTAAATTTATGATAAGGCACTGTTGTCCACCATGAACTGTCTGTTTTTGCCAAGGCCAGATGAACAAGAATTACTTCTTCTGAATCTTTGATGGTGGTTTTAATCTCTTTAAACTTCCCTGTGTAAATAATTACTTATGGCATTGAAAGAAAACAGAATATGTCACTCAAAAATATGTCTCTTTGACATAAAAATTATTTTGAGCTAAAGGCAATTAAGAGCAACAAATGCAGAAAAAACTCTCTACCCCACCCGTTTTCTGCCTAAAGGCAGGCTATAAATTCTCCTTTACTGGAGATGACTAGAGACACTTATCAGCCCAGAGACATGGCACCAGTGGAATCTACAAGCAAATCTTATTCCATCAGCTTCCTTCCATATACTTACCCTCTCACATGTTGCACCTTTGGAAGCCTAAATCAGCTTTCCTTCGTACTGTCATTTTTCTACAGGTGCATCACTCTTTGTTAAAAATGCTGTATAAGTCAGAGTTCTAAGTTACCTCTTCAAGTTACTCATTTCCCTGGGTTTCTCCCATGTATATATGAGATATAAATGTTAATAAACTTCTGTTTTTCTTCTGTTAATCTGTCTATTATTACAGAGGCCCCACCTGAGAACTTAGAAGTGTAGAAGGAAAATGATTTTTCCTCCTCTACGGTTCACATCCTTAACCAGCTGTGATCCTGAGTCAAACCAAAACTCCGTTTATTACTTGGCCACTCAACCTAAAACCACAATTCCATTTTGTATATTCTGCTATCAGTGTCATATGAAAGACCTTACAGTCTTTGAAAATTCTGGGTATTCACTCTTCTCTATTGTACTGTTACCCTGTGGTTAGCTTCAGGACTCCTTGGAAAGGTAGAACAACAACATTTACTGTATGTAATTGTGGAGAATTTTCAGGGTCCTTTCTCAAGGCAACTCAAGCTCTTTCTAATCACTAATCTCTGGATCTGTGAAACGGTATGAATCTGTAACCTAAATTAGGAATCTGATGTTAGTCTTCTGCTACTCAGTTCCAGCAATATCCTAATTAGCTGTCAAGCTCTCTAACTCCTAGCAGGACCATGACCTATTAGCTAGCACCAAAAATCCTTAAATGTCTTAGCAAATTGATTGTCACTATAGCCTTGACCTCTATTGTGGTAATAATGACCATCCTACCTTTGACAGTTAAGTACTGGTGTTTGGCCTCTGTCATTTTGGGACCTACTTATTTCCAAATATATTAGGAAACTCAGTTGCAAAGCAGCGCTTCTTCCACCAGGAACACTGACCTACAGAAATAAACCACTACTGACAGTCTTAAAAATGCAGATGCCTGTTGGGCTGCACTTCGGTGCAATCACATCATAGGGCACCTAACTGTGTGTAATTCCGGCTTCCTGATATAAATCAAGCGGTGGCCATTTTGTAGGTACGAGTTCACCGCCGCCATTTCATTAGCGTTGATGCGCACGTAGCTGATTGCTCCCTTTTCCGGGGCCCAGTGACTAAGCAACTTTTTCCCGCTCTGCCACCTCCCTTCCTCCCAACCTGTGGCCTCCCCTGATTGGTCAGCCGAGCTCTCCTGCCCTCTTTCGCAATCCTCGCCTGCTCCCTCTATATAAGCCCCAACACCCTTGCAATAAACAGAGTTCCGGCTTTGACCGCTCTCCTGGCTCGGTGTTCTTTCTTTGTCCCCGGGGCCGAAGCGCAGAGGGGATCGGGCCTGCGACACTCATCATCCCGCTCAGCCCCACGGGAGGTTACCGCCGGCTGGCCCGGGGTCCTCTCCCGCCCTGTGTTGTCGGTCCTCAACGCCGAGAGACCAACAGATGCCCATGTCACCAATAGCTTTCTGGCCACATTATGAAGAGTACATTCTCTGGGCTCTCCTGTAGAACACAGTCAAAGTGGTTTCTTTGTCTGCCATTAATATATCTATATTAATACATACAACAGCTTGGATCCCCTTATCTTTTCCTTAATAGCATGCCAAGAAAGTTCTGCATCCTTTCTTTGTTTACTAGAAACATGGATATTTCTAGATTTCAAGAGCTATCCCAGAACCCAATTAAGGATGAATTTCAAGTGTCCTCACAAAATATTGAATCCTAAATAATGGGAGAGTAGCCCCATGTTAATAATTCTCTACTATTGTGGTAAGCAGAATAATGGCTCCCCAAAGATGTCCATGTCTTAATCCTTGAAACCGGTGAACAAACATGTTATCTTACATGGCAAAAGGGAATTTCAGATGTATTTAAGCTGAGAAGATCGAAATGGGGAGACTGTCCAGGTGGGCACAATGTTATCACAGGATCAGAGGGAAGCAGCAGGGTCAGCATCGGAACAGGAGATACAAAGACTGAAGAAGAGACTGGAGTGATTCGAGAAAGGAACTATGAACTAAGGAATGTGAGTGGCCTCAGAAGCTGGAAAAGCAAGGAAACGGATTCTTCCTCAGATCCTCAACAAGGAACACAGCCCTGCTGAGGCATTTCAGACTTCTGAATGGCAGAATAGTAACATAACAAATTTATGTTATTTTAAAGCACTGTGTTTGGGTAATTTGTTATAGCAGCAATAATAAACCAACACACCTATTTAGCCTTATATTACTCCTTCTCCCTTCAGTTTAACTCCCTCAAGACTCATCCACAAATGTATTTCTACAGTTCCTGCCAGTAAATATTAGCCAAATATGAAATCCTTTGGCTGTATAGTGCTTGAACTTCTCTTTGGGCTGTATTGAGACCTGAAGGCAATGAGGAAAGGTAAGAATGCTTCTCATGGAAAGCTAGCATCACCTTGCTAGATGCTGCTTTAAGTGAGATCATTACATAGTCTCCAGGGAGCTGCTTCTATGATCCAGAAGACTTAAAAGTATTTGGGGATCAATATTTTTGAATTTTTACCCAAATATTTCAATCCTAAGTTTCAGGTTTCCTTTTTCTTTTTTTATGAGGACCCTAAGTTTGACAAAGAAAACATGGAAAAGTTTCAAATAGAGCCCCTTTAGTAGCTGGTCCACTATTATAATATGATCCCAGTCCATTTTTTGTTTGTTTTTGTTTTTCATTTTCTTGGGGTTTTTTTAGCACACTTGTCCCAACAATTGCAGGAGATTAGAGTACCCATTACAGTTGTCATAGAAGCTCTCTGGCTTTCAAATATATCTCAAGTTGGCAATTACTTGATCTAAACATATATCTAAGATATTTTTATATTTTTATTACAATATTTTACCTTTATGAAATAATTTCTAGCACCTCGAACTAAACAAAAGCTGTACTACTGTCATCCAAAATATAAATTAATACTAGTGAAAGTAAAATACAGGCTATGAATTCTGTAGTCACCTGTGCCACACACCTCTTCTCACACTGCTGAATGGCTAATATTGATCTAGTATCTGACTACTAAACTGCACCCAAGAAAGTAAAATCAGAAGCTGGTGAGGGACCTCTTTGTCCTATTGTCCCTTCCATAGCCAGTTTAGGAAGTCATTTAGTCTAGGTCACTCACTTTTATGGTTTTTGAGTAACTGGAATCATGCCATTTAAATCATCTTGAGTGTCTCATTTTTCAATCCAAGTACATGCTACAATTTTTCTTACAATAATTAGCATCTAAGAAAGGTGTGCTTCTGTGCTATCGTGGTTAGAGAGATATTTTGTCTACAGTCTTCCTTATGATCAGTGTTAAGATTGCATTTTTCAGGGTTAGCATAAGAAGAGTGACTTTGATAGAATTCTATTGCTAGGTAGGCCATGAAGACAGAATGCTTTTTTTTCTTTGAAAAAGAAAGTTTAATGGCTGGGGTGGACATCCTGGGCATCTGCGTCATTTGGTTGTTCTTAGTGTTGCCGGTTGCTCATATGGTACGCTTGTAAAAATTAATAAAAATCATCTCTACTTCCAGATACTGTATAGGAAAATGTTTATAATGTATTGATTTCCTTAAAATGACACTTACTGCCATATTCCAAAAAAAATTTCATAATGAATTTGAACATCTGTGATTTCTACAATGTAAATGACTCACACTTAGATGTGGTGCCTTGTGCAATACACAGTTGCAGAACTTTGCGTAAATGTTTTAGATTTTACTTACTCATAGTTTAGTAATTCTTGGCCTGGCCATATATGTTCTCTCGTAAAAGCCTAATTCTACACTGGTCTCAATGGCTCTGGTTTTAATGGTGTTAGAGTTGATTAATGATAAGATTTAGTCTAAAAGTACACATAGTTTGTAGCTTTTGAAACATCAGAGGCAAACTCTAGAATCAGTAAAATCCTCCTTCATTCATATAAAGTCAGTTTCTGGCATATTCACAGTGGATAAGTGACTAATGAATCACTAATCAGAACTAGAAGATCTTAACGCATAACTGTTGAGATCAGCCCAAGTATTTCTCTTTCTCATCATGAAAACTCTAAGGGGTAGCCTGAAATAAATTCTGCTGCAGTGAATTCAAGCCTCTCAGACCATAGGCTTCTAAAATTTCAGTCCGTGGGAGTATATGAAGATTTCATGTACACCCATGATGGCGTTTCAAACCATGTAGCTATAAAGAATCTCATTCATCATTATTGAAAGATGATATTTATTCTTCATTGGTCCAGTATCTTTTTTCAATGCTTTTAAATTTCAGCCTCTTTTCATCACCATTAAAAAAAAATTTCAGAAATATATTTTTTCTAGCATGTTCTCTGCATCTTACTCTGCACCTGCTAGTAAGCATTATAAATATTTCCCAAATTAATGCGAATACCCATTTCATCTTGATTTTGAGATGACTATTTAAATTTTGTGCCTCCAGTAACTATCCATCAGATAAAAACACTAAAATTACAAAAATCCAGAATAGTAATTATGAAAAACTTGTAGTATTATTTTAAAAATACCAAAGGAGGCTGTAAATACTGTAAGCCCAAAAGCTATATTTACATATAAGGAAATGCTGGATGTTAGGAGCTTTTATGACATCTAAGACACATAATGTAACAGTCATATTTTAGACTTTATTATATTTTTATGCTCAATAACATTTAAAGCTCTTGGTTCTTATCTATGTCCCTATCCCCTGATACTAAAATGAGACTTAGACATTAACAGACAATTAATTAATTTACAGGCCATACCTCTCAGGAACATTGAGGCCAAAACCATAACAGATGAGATATTATAAAATGACCAAAAAGTCAATCCACAAAGAATACATATTACAATAGTCCCACCTTATTTATGGTTTGATTTTCCATTGTTTCAGTTACCTGAAGTCAACCACAGTTTGAAAATATTAAATGAAAAATTCCAAAAATAAACAATTCATGTTTTAAATTACATGCTATTCTGAATAGTGTGGTGAAATGTCACACTAGTCCTGCTCCATTCTACCTAAGATGTGAATCATCTTTTTGTTGAGCATATTCACACTGTATATGCTACCCACCCATTAGTCAATTAATTAGAAGCCATCTCAGTTATCACAGTGAAAACACATAGTATATAAGGTACTAGCCCTGATTTCAGGCATCCACTGAGGGTCTTGGAACCTATTCTCTGCAGATAAGGGGGGGCTACAAAAATTCTAAATATGTAGGCACTAACAACAGAACCATAAAACATACATAGCAAAAACTGATAGAAATAAAGGGAGAAATAGATAAACCCACAGTTAAAGTTTGAGAAATCAACTCCCCTATCTCAATAATACATAGAATAGTTACAGAAGGTCATCAAGGACATAGAAAAACTCAACAAGGCCAAAAAATGATTGACATTCATAAAACACTGTACTCAACAACAGCAAAATACATATTTTATTCAACTGCTCATGGAATATTCACCAAGATAGACCATATCCTGGGTCATAAAACAAGCCTCAGCTAATTTAAAATAATTAAAATCATAATAATATAGTATGTTCTCTGACCACAATGGAATCAAACTAGAAATTAATAACAGAGAAATAGCAAGAAAATCTCCAGATATTTTACAATAATATTTAAACACACTTGTAAGTAAGCCATGGGTCAAAGAATAACCCTCAATGGAAATTTCAAAATACATTGACTAAATGGAAATGAAAATTAAACATATTAAAATTTGTGAGATTCAGCTAAAGCAGTTCTTAGAGGAATACTAATAGCACTAAATGCTTACATTGGAAAAGAGAAAATATATCAAATCAATTATTTAATTTCCCAGTATAAGAAACTAGGAAAAGAAAAGCAAAATACACCCAAAACAAGTAGAACAAAAAAAATAATAAATACAAGATCAGAAATCAGTAAAATTGCAAGCAGAAAAATAATAGAGAAAAACAATGTAACGGCTTAATTGCGGTGGTGGTTACACAGATCTACACATGTGATAAAATGACAGAACTACACATATATTTTATACTAATATCAATTTCCTGGTTTTAATATTGTGTGATAGTTACTTAACTAATGGAGTAAACTGGGCAAAGAGTACACAGAACCTCTCTGTACCATCTCTTCAACTTCTCATGAATCTATAATTATTTGAAAAGTAGTAATTATAAAGAAAAGAATGCTTAAAAAATTGGGCAAACATTTTGAACAGTCACTTCACATAAGTGGAATTACAGATGAAAATTAAGCAAATGAAATGGTGTCCAGCATCATTAAGAATTAAGTAAATTCAAATCAAAACCACCATGACATGCTTCTACCATGAATCTATAATTATTTGAAAAGTAGTAATTATAAAGAAAAGAATGCTTAAAAAATTGGGAAAACATTTTGAACAGTCACTTCACATAAGTGGAATTACAGATGAAAATTAAGCAAATGAAATGGTGTCCAGCATCATTAAGAATTAATTAAATTCAAATCAAAACCACCATGGCATGCTTCTAAATTATCTTTAAATAGCTAAAAAAAAATTTAAAACATGCAAACCTACAATCACAGACTATAACCAGAATGCAGAGCAGCTGGAACTCTCATACATTTCTAGTATAAATGCAAAATAATACAACCACTTTGGAAGACAATTTGGCAGTTTTTTTTTTATTTGGTTTACCATTTATTTATTATAAGACTCAGTAATCCCAGCCTTTGGTAATTATTCAAATCCATTGAAAATTTATGTTGCCACAAAGACATGTACATGAATGTTTACAATTTATAGTCACCAAAAACTGGAAACATCAGTATCCTTTAACTGGTAAACGGATAAGCATATCACCATAGATCATTGCACTAAAATACTAGTAAGCAATAAAAAGGAATGAACTAGTCATTTATACAACAACATGAGTAAATCTCAGATTAGTCACATTAATTTCAAAGAACTCAAAACACAGCATACTCAATTATTCTATTTATATGATACTTGAAAGAAAATTATAGGGACAGAAAAAAGGACAGTCATTAGGGGTGTGGGGGATGACTACAAAAAGAGGCGAGGGAATTTTGTAGGGTGATGCAACTGACCTATATTTTTATTGCCTTGGTGATTACAGATCTTAACATATTTCTGAAAATCAAAACTGTACACCAAAAATGGTAGATTTTACTGTATGTGAATTATATCTCAGTATTAAATACAAATAAACAAAAAAAGAATAGCTAATAGAAAACACAAATTAAGATGACAGATGTAAGTTTAAATATACCACTTATCCCAGTAAAAGAATACGTAATTTGACCTTTAAAAAAATAAAGATTCTGGGTCGGCCCGGTGGCGCACTGGATAGTGCGCCGCTTGGGAAGCACGGCGGCGCTCCCGTCCGAGGGTTCGGATCCCACATACAGACCGGCTCCCGCTCACTGGCTGAGCGAGGCGCGGGAGCAACACCGAGGCCTGCAATCCCGTTGCCGGTCCCCGGTCCGGTACGGGGGCAACACTGAGGGTTGCGATCCGTTGCCGGACACGGAAAAAAGACAAAAAAATAATAATAATAATAAAGATTCTCAGATTAGGTAAAATTATAAATTCAGCCATATACTCTTTAACCAGATATATATTGTCTGGGTGCAGAAAGCTGGTACTCCAAAATATGGTGCTTTGGCATGCTGAAATAAAGAAGCAGTCTCAAGGTCTCTCTGACCTCTCCCTGTCCTGCTCTCAATCTTTTGTCACTCTCCAAAGCAAAGAATGAAGCTGTTCCCATAAAGCCCAGACCCAGCAAAGAAGAAAATTACCTCTGGTCCTTTCCCTTAGTTTTTGTTAACTTAACTCATATCACACACAGGAAGAAAGACTGATGTCTGTCAATACATCTGCACCAACATTTGTCACAGACCATGGACTTCTATTTTGAACTCATTCAGTATTTTGAAGAGAATCATTTACCAGTCATTGTCTGCTCTGTGGACCAAATAGACTTTGTCCCTGGTCATTGTGTGTTCTCCAGCCCACAGAGTCCCCCTAAAATCATTTACTCTTAAATCCCCCATCTCCTCTTTCCCTATGAAAAGGAGTATATAAGCTTTGTACTGTAGGGGGAAACCAGGACATTACTCTTTTGTAATTCCCCCATCCCTTTCTCCCTCCCAGCATGTAGAAATAATAAAACTTGTTATGTCTTTTCTCTATATTAATCTCTGTTTACTAGTACATTTTTCAGAGAACTTTGAAGGAGTTGAAGGGGAAGCTATCCCTTAACCCCTAAAGTATCTAAAAGATAATGGCACAGAAAGTTTGAGAGAAAAGTAAGGGAATGATATAATCATATAAATAATTACCAAGGTAAAATAGTTTAATAATATCAATATCAGGGTAAATAAATTTTAATGCAAAAATTGAAAGCAAAATGAAAAATGTATCATTCACCCTCATGGGAAAACTTTAAATGTATCTAAAATAAAGGTCTGATAGAGATATAATGAAATGTTAACATTTCTTACATCTAATTACATTGGTACATGATTTTTTTTACACTGCTTGAAATATTTTAAGTTAAAAAAAAAAGCATAAAAAGAAAATAAATAAATAAAGCACTAGAAATTCTTAACCTGGAGAAATTTACTAGCCATTTAGCTCTACCCATTAATTCCATACCCAGTATAGTTCATCATAATTTCATTTGAACATCCCCTTTTATGGCTATGCATACTGAAAGTGAGCCAAAACACAGGGTACTGATCAAGCTTTATTAAAGACAAAGAATCTGCTGGGCTTCCCTCAAAATGGAGGACAGCACCAGATGTGGAGGTGGGAGAGCTTATATAGACTGTAAGGAAGGCTGATGTAATCGAGAAGGGGTTTGGTGCTGGTGTGGAGGAGTTTCTATTTCTCAGAAACCACAAGGATTCTCGTAAGGGAAAGACTGGCAGCTATTTTGTGCTGAGTGCATGTAAAAGGGAGCCAGTCACATTCAAGATGGCACCAGTCACATCTAAAATGGCACCGGTCACATCCAGAATGTATCATTCCCGTCTTTTAGTATAGGGAGAAGGGAAAAGGGGTAGAGGTCTCATTCTTCTGAAGCTACTTCCTGCTGGAGAGGGGCGAAGATATGAAAAAAATAAAAGATTTATGTAGGCAGGTAAAACAATTAGGTGGTGGGATATTGGTTTCATGCAGGGAGGCTGTATTCTTCTGGGGAAGGGTCACTAATTCTGAGGGGCTGATTTCCTCCTCCCATGAAGAATTCAGTGACCTTTTGATTGGTGAAGGCCTGCATACATTCCTTTAAGAAACTAGAGAAATGCCAAAAGAGGCAGGGATACCGAAAGAGGAAGGGACCCAGAAGAAGGATAAGTCCCATCATGGTCAGGGGTCCGATGTGTTTTGTCCTGAAGTCCTCCCCTATCACTATAGTCTGGTGAATGGTTTGGGTGAAGCAGAAATATATATATATATATTTTTTGTCTTTTTGTCTTTTTCCGTGTCCGGCAACGGATTGCAACCCTCAGTGTTGCCCCTGCACCGGACCGGGGACCGGCAACAGGACCGCAACCCTCGGCGTTGCTCCCGCGCCTCGCTCAGCCAGTGAGCGGGAACCGGTCTGCATGTGGGATCCGAACCCTCGGGCGGGAGCGCCACCGCACTTCCCAAGCGGCGCACTTATCCAGTGCGCCACCGGGCCGGCCCAGGCAGAAATATTTTTATTGGTGGGAGGCACTGAACTCCAGCAGAATCCCCTCTGGAAAAAGCTATCAAGTAGTTTTTACCCCCTTAAGAACATGATATGGCAGTCATCTGGTCATAGCATGTTGTGGGAACATATGTCAGGGATGTGAATGTGTCATGTAGGGTTCCCCAAGGATTCTGGGTAGACCCAGGAAGTTGGAAAGTGTTCTTCCACCCACCAAGACATTGGTTATACATTGTGAACAGGGTGTAGTTGTAGCATACGTCTCTCTTAGGAAAAGAAGAGGAAGAGAAAAGGCAAGCATTCAGGGGCTGAGAGGTTGAGAAGGTGCATAGCAGGAAAAAGGAGTAGAGGGTAATCTCGTGGGGGATATAATCGCAGAGGGTACCCTGCCAGGCTAATTCAGTTACCCACTCAAGAATGTCTTCAACACTGGAGGTGGTGAGTCAGGACCAGTCTTGGAGCAGCTCCCGTGTGAAGGACATGAAGCGGGCCTGCAGAAGTGAGAGGACAATCGCTGGAGGAAAGATCATCCTTCTGGGATTGGGGGGAGAGTGGAGGTCCTAGAGATTTTCAATTTTGTGGGTCCTAAAATGGATGAAGTGTAAGGAGATGTTGGGTTAGGGGTTGAGCAGAGGGACCCCTCTGGCTTGGTGTTAACAGATTCTTTGGGTAAAGTCTCAGGTGCTAGTTTTACCAAGGATAAGTGATACCATGGGGCCTTTCCTAGAACTTTTATTGCTGCAGGGGTGGTGAGAAGTACTATGTAAGGCCCTTCCCAACATGGTGAGAGGGGCTTTGGGATTCGGGTTTTAATATATACTTGCTGTCCCAGGCTCAGTTTAAAGTCTGAGGGGGTGGTGGGAAAGGATGATGTAATAGAAAGTTGGCCTATTCCTAAAGAAGATCCCTAGTGAGCAAAAGAGTATGGAGATACTGGCCTAAAGGTGATGAGCTGGAAGGGAGAGGTATGAGAGTGAATGGTCTACCATACATAAGCTCAAAGGGGCTGAGGCCCATAGGTTTGTGGGGGGAAGCTCACAGGTGAGTGAGTTCTAAAGAGAGAAGTTGGGTCCAAGGGAGGTGAAGCTCCATGGACAGCTTGGTGATGTGTGTTTTTATGAGGTGATTGGCTTTTTCTATATTGCCTGATGACAGGCTGAAATGGAATATGTAAGTCCCATTTGACGTGTAACGCCTGTACTGTGAGTTGTGTAATCTGGGAAATGAATGCTGGGCCATTATCAGACAGGAGGCTGGTGGGCAAGCCTAAAGAAGGGATGATTTCTGAGGTGAGAACATGCATTACTGTTTTAGCATCCTCTGAAGTGCAGGGAAAAGCCACAATCCAACCTGAGGAGGTATCTACTAAGGTTAGAAGATAGCATGTCCTTTAGTGGGGAGGCATGTCAGCTAAAGCCTACATGTAATTATGTTCTAAGGGTCGTGAGTGTTTTGGGATGAGAGTGGCTGGATTTAAGGGAGGGCAAGGTTGAAAGGAGAACTGGGAATTCTCAATGAAGGTAAGGTGGAAAAGTTGCAGGCAGGAAGGGAAGAGAATTGACATGGCCTTATGGCTGAGAAGATCTTGAAGATGATGGGGTCCAAAGGTTAGGTTAGAGCTTTCTTGTGTTAAAAGGGCAGCTGCCATCAAGGCCCATAAACAGGGGGCCCATCCCTGGGCTGTGGTGTCTAGTTGTTTAGAGAGGTATGCAACCAGGGAGAAAATATCTCCTGCCTCTTGTCCCCAAACCCCAACCTCCAATCCTTGGGTTTTGGTGACATAAAGGATAAAAGGATGTGATAGATTTGGGAGGGACAATGCTAGAGCTGTGAGGAGAGAGACTTTTAGTTGCTGGAAAAGAGAATGGGGCCGGCCCAGTGGCGCACTGCTGCAGTGCGCCGCTTGGGAGTGTGGTGGCGCTCCCGCCGAGGGTTCAGA
>NW_007727965.1:321788-323850 GCF_000696425.1 Galeopterus variegatus
ACTGGTATTTATCCTGGAACTCCTAAGGTAGTACTGTCCAGGTGAGTTGCTGGGAATGACAAACATCAGAATCAGTCCGAGTGAAGGTGAACAGATTTTGACAGGAAGGGTGTAAGGGAATAGAAAAAAAGGCATCTTTGAGGTCAAGAAATGATTGGGGTTATGGGTAAAATGGCCACATTAATGGCCTTGAGGTCTTGAACTAAATAGTATGAGCCATTAGGCTTTAAGACTGGAAGGATAGGTGTATTAAAAGGTAAGTGGGTAGGCCATAAGGAGTTTGTGTATGACAGGTTTTAAGCCTATTAAGTGTTTGTTAGCAATGGGATATTGTGGGACATTAGGGGAACAAAGAGGGGTTCCACAACTTAACAAGGATAGGGGAATGGTGCATAGCAGTGGAGGGAGAAGAAGTGTCCCATACTATGGGATTAACCTTGTCCAAGGGGGAGGGTAGGTGGAAGCCTCAGGGGCCAGGTCTGGGTCAGCCTGTAACAGGAGTACTGTAACTGGAGTTAAAGTGTTTAGGGTAAGGGTAGCTTTGAATTTGGAAAGGATGTCCCATCCCAGTAAGGTGACTGGGCATTGAGGCATTATTAAAAATTTGTGTGTGAATTGGGTATGATGTAGGGAGTAGGAAAGGGGTTGAGTGATCTGTGGGTGGTATTCTAATCCCATGACTCCTACTATTGTGATAAAGGATGGGGTTATTGGTCCTGCATATTCAGGAACGGTAGAGTAAGTGGCCCCTGTATCAAAGACAAAAGAGATCAGCTTACCTGCTATGAGTAACCCTGGGATCATGTGTGGTGATTTCTGTGGGGGCCTCAGGCCCTGGGCATTGTCAGCCCTCCTCTTGGGCAAATCCAAGAAGTTCCAGTAAGGATGGCTGTGAAGCCAAAGGCTGTGGGTTGGGGACTGGGCCACTCCCTCTCTGGCGAGTGGAATGGTCAACACCCAGTGACCTGGCTGTTTGCAGTGAGGACAGGACATGGGAGAAGGCCTGGGGTTAGAACAGGCCCATGCCCAGTGGCACAGTTGACAGGATTTGAAGCAGTTCCTGGGTAGCTTGCTCCTTGAGGCAGCCTGCCTTGGAGTATGTGAACCATGCATAGCACTAGCCAGGAGCTGGTATTTAGCCTTATATCTTTTGTAGTGGTCCTTTTTCTCCTCCTCCTCCCTATCATTAAAAACCTTGAAAGTTGTGTTGAGGAGGTCTCATTGGGCCATATTTGGACCATCTTCAAGTTTTTTTTAGTTTTTTTTTCGAATGTCAGGGGCTGATTGGGTAATGAAATGAGAGAGGGCCATGCCTGCAGGGAGTTTAGATCTATACGTGTGTATTTATGTAAAGCCTCAGAGAGGTGGGTTAAAAATTCAGTGGGATTTTCAGTGGATCTTTGTGTGATTTCTCTAAACTTGTCATAATTGACTGACTTGTTAGTAGCCTTTTGGAGGCTGTGAAGTAGGTGTGTGATCATGTTATCCTGGAGATCCTGGTACCTATGGCTGGCCTGGTAGTCCCAATTTGGATCCATGTGAGGAAGAGCAATGGCTCCCACAGGCCACCTATTATTTTGAGTACATACCTCATCTGTCTGTTGTTAGGCCATTATCCAGACCTGCTCCCTGTCCTCAGGAGACAAAGTATTAGTGAGTATCATAAAAATATCATGCCAGGTGAGATCATAAGACTGGGTGAGATTTCTGAATTCCTTAAGATATGTGTCCAGGTTGGACTGCAAAGATCCCAGTTGTTTTTCTATTTGGGAGAGATCAGAAAAAGAAAAGGGGATATGCACCCGGACAATTCCCCCGTCCCTGCCACTTCACAGAGGGGGTATAAAGGAGCCAGAGCTGAGGCAGGGTTGTCACTTGAAAAGGGGGGGAGAAGGAGAGGGGTTGTGTGGCTGAGGATGAGCATCTCCAGACCAGGTGTGGGGAAGAGAGGGAAAAGGTGCAGGGGCTAGTGAAGGATTTGGAGCATAAGGAAGTAGTCAAGGAGCAGAGTGGTCTGACAGATCAAAAGATTGATCTGAGTCCAGAAGGGGAGGTTGGGCAT
>NW_007727965.1:324895-343076 GCF_000696425.1 Galeopterus variegatus
GGTTCCCTCAGCCAGGAGCCTGGGCTTCATAGTGAGTAGACAGCAGGCTTCATAGTGAGTACACAGTAGTCATAGAGAGTAGTCTGGGGAACCCGTAGAAATAGGAAAGACCCACTGACTCACTCTGAATTGAGGCCGATGTTGGATGTGTTGGTCTGAAATGGCAAAAGGAAAGAGTCCTGAATGTATCCAGTTTGGCAGGTTCAGGAAGGGTGGCTGGGGGTCTAATCAACCCAAAAGAGGGGAACCTCCAAAAGTCCCAGCCAGGGGCCTTTGCAGGTTTCGGCACCAAAATGAAAGAAAGTGAGTTGAAACACTGGGTACTGATCAAGCTTTATTAAAGGAAAAGAATCTGCTGGGCTGTACTCAGAATGGAGGACAGCACCAGATGTGGGGGTGGGAGAGCTTATATAGACTGTAAGGAAGGCTGATGTAATCGGGGAGGGGTTTGGTGCTGGTGTGGAGGAGTTTCTAATTCTCAGAAACCACAAGGTTTTTGGTAAGGGAAAGGCTAGCGGCCATTTTGTGCTGAGTGTGTGTGTAAAATGGCACTCGTCATGTCTAAGATGGCACTGGTCATGTCCAGAACCTAAGATGGCACTGGTCATGTCCAGAACCTATCGCATACTTTTATACACACACAAATACACATACATACAACAAGCAGCTTAAATTAATATTCACAGTAACAAGTTTTTATTTCTAAGACTGTTAGAAAAGAGTGTGAATGTTGAGGAAAATTTTTTTCCTCCAGCAACTACAGTAAGTAGTCCCTTGGTATTAATTAATAGCAGCAAGGGATGAATAGGGGATTTTTTAAAAGTAAAATAAAAGTGACTTGAGAATAATGAGTGGTCATTAGATACCAGGGGCCTTAAGAAGCACAACAGTAGAACAAGTAAACAAATGTCAACAGGAGATTCAGACAGTGATTTGAATTAGAATAACTAACCCTGTGTGTCCTTTGTGAAAGCATGAGATGTGGTCATTCAAGTCTTAGGACTTGAGATTGTTTGTATGCCTGATTTGCATGTTATGAATAAGTCCTTGATTACACAGCAAGTAGTCAGGTATCAAATGGAATCTATTTCACTTCTTGATATTTGGGAACAACCTATTTACCTTGCTGAAGGCATGTCATACCAGGAAATTACTTGGATGATTGTTACCCTATTCCCTTTGATGAGAAAGTACAAAATAAAGTCAGGCAAGTGATTGGTGTGAAAATGTCCAAAAAATCCATACTGAAGAAATATTGTGAGAGGTGCAAAGGAAAGAGGGTGCTATGGAATATTTCCTGAAAGAGAGGCATGGAGACAGAAACTTTGTCATTTTGCTTTCTGCTGTACCACTAGCATCTAGAGCAATGGCTGTGCAGAGGAGATGCCTAAAGAGCATTTCAAAATGAATGCACCAAAGATGGGATTCTCTGGAGTAGAAAAATAAATAATGCCAATAGTTTTGAAACAGCTGAGAAAAGTAGCTCAGCTCATGCTCCCTTCTCTAGCCACTGCCCCACAAATCAAATCTGTCAGAGGGATGAACCTCTGCCATCATGTGACCCTGGATAAAATTGATTAGCTAAGGTTTGGACTAAGCTAAGGATCAGAAAGAAGCATATTTATTCTCTAGCAGTGTGATTTACCAGATTCTGTTTCTAGATTAACCCGACTGAAAAATCCAGGAGTCTGTAGTTAGATAGATAATGGGAGGTGGGGGTAGAGCTTATCTAAAAGGTCACTTAGATTCAGGGTTGGGGCTTCTGTGAGCATCCAGTGGTTAAGTACAGAAAGTGACATGTAGACGTAAATAGGAGTGCGAGGTCTCTGGGCAGAGATGGCTGAGTTCAGATTCCATGTGGACCAGGAGAAAAAGTAATCACATAGTTTGTTTTGTTTTGTTTTGTTTTTTTCATAACTTTCCAGTTGTTAAAATAATTAATTGGGAAGCCATTAGACTGAGGCAGCTCCATAGCCCTTGGTTCCTATGTAAGCATACTGACCCCCAACTGAGTGTAAACAATAAAACAAAACATAAGCTTAATCAATCAGAAACAGCCAACTAACCTCTAACTAGGGAGTTTCCACTGGAATGATTCAAATAAGGCTACTGCTCCACTTTAACCAGTCAAATATTTTCTCTGCCTTACTTCTGTATTCTTCTGTAAAAGCCTTCCCCTCATGTCTCTGCAGCAGAGCTAGAACCACATGCAGTGTTTTATGAATCACTGCCAAATTTATGAATTGCTGCCTGCTCAAATAAAGTCTAAAATTGCAATGTGCCTAAGTGTATCCTTCAACATGATTCTAGGGCAACCCAGCTGTACTTTCTGTTCTTTGCTATTATGATACAGCTTTGTATGCTTTTGATACATTCATTCCTTGAATGAATGAAATAAATATTGACCATCTACTTTAGGTAATGCATTATATATGCTGGAAATACAGCAATGAACAAAATAAAATCTGTGCTCTCCGGCCATATATTCCAAGGGAGAGAGAGAAGAGGAAGATAATAAACAAATGAATAAGAAAAAAATACATATATAGAATATTAAATAGTGCAAAGTAAAGTGGGGTCAGAGGACTATGGAGGGCTAGCAATTGGATTTTATTGCAATTTTATAAAGAGTAATCAGAGAAAGACTCATCAACAAAGTGAGGAATTAAGAAGTCATTAGCAGAAGTATTTAAAATCATGAGACTAGCTATGGTAAACTAAGGAGTGTGTACAGATAAAAAAAAAACATAACTTTTACAATGATTTCAAAAGCTTTCTGCTCCTTGCAACCAAACAAGTTTGAACTAGAAGAGAAATTGTTACTGAAAGTAGCTGAAAATCTCTGATGTCATTTTGTTTCCAATTCTGGATCTTAGAGTACCAGGCTGTTTTGCCTCTCTCCTTTATTAGCTCCCCTTTATTTGAATTAACTTGATTGGGTTTATGTACTTTTCAACCAAACACTCTCTTATGAAAGAACCATAATAAGAAACTTGGCTTCAAACACAATACTGTACTTTTTTGGTCTCCTCAAAAATTCTTTGTATCCCTCAGGCACAATTGGAATGCAAATGTTGTCATTTGGCTAGAGCCCTAAACTAGGTTGGGAATAATTTGATTTTAATCTTCTTTAAAATGATTAAGGCAAAGATGAACAATAAATCACTCATTACAAATAAATTATTTCCTAAGGAGTGAATATAACAATGTCTGCTTTCAGTCTGTATAAAAATAAATTTAAAGTAAGCAGGATGTCAACTATACTTTTAAGAACCTTCTGTACTGGCTGACTAAAGAACTATGTCTCTTGAGATAGTCTGTCAGAGAGATGAAAGAAATGGCACTTAGAAATTTTTGCTTGCTGTAGCTGAAGGCTTCCGATATATTTTTTTTCTAGTACTTTGTAGAATCAGAGAACTTTCTGTGTCAACCATATGTTTTTTTCTTTCATTTAAAGTAAAATTTCATTCTGCTTTGTTTATTCTGGAAACAAACAAAATAATACTCCCTACTTAGTTAAAATTGTTAATGATTTTTCCCCAAAGGCTTAAAAGTAGATGGCCAGGATAATGAGCAAAAACCAACTTGAGTATATATTCACTGATTTTTTTCTCACCTATTAGACATATTTTTCATTTGTTCAACATGAAAATATTGATTGTTATTTTACTCAGTAAGATTCTGCTGAATTCAAAGTCAACAATCAATCTATAAGTTCTATTGACTTGCCACTATAAATAGAACACATTGCTAGAGTGTTACAAGAACTCCAGAGTGGGGGAAATACAACAGAGACTGTGCCCTAGAGGAGCTTGAAGTCTAATACTCATGAGGCTCTTAGATAACACTTAAGTACTGGAGTTGTATAATGCTGACAGAGTGCAGGAGAGGGATACAGTCACGTAGACTGGAGAACTCACTGAAAACTTTTTGGAGGAGAAAGATCTGATATAGGCCTATTTCAGGGTTATTAGCGTGATAACATTGCTCTGATTACCTGTAACACTGCATTTAACAAACATGGATTGAGTATCAACCACACAGAATGCATTTTGCAAAGTGATTGGAGGTCACAGACTTCATAAATGTGAATAAGACATCGTGTCTGTCATCAGAGAATGGTAAATACTTCTGGAAACAGGACCAATAGTGTACAGAAAGAGTAAGAACAACTAAACAAAGGAGAAGGGGGCATGATGTTTCATGTGATTCATGTGATTAGTCTCAGGCTCCCTAACCGAAACATTTTCTTACAGGAATACTTCCTTTAAAATCTGGCCCAATGCTGTTGTTGATGATTAAAATCGTATGAAATTTGGTAAGAAGGTCAATAGGAGAGGACAACTTTTAAGCATGTTTTTTAATTTTTTTTTTCAAATTAAAAAAAATCAAAGTGAGCCAAAATAGAAAAAAAAGAAGGTTAAGTGAATTATAATGCAGAAGGTGATATTATACTTTCATTTTTTTATTGCACTATGATCATCCTATGGCAACAATGTCTACCAGAATAGACAGGTATCTCTAGGGACAGAAAGACCAGACACAGACAATACTTGTGTAAATTAAACAAAGTTTACTTACTTAAATGATATAGAAAGAGGTTGGTCCTGTCAAGATACCCAGCAGAGAGATCAGCATTATACTTTTAGGGCAATGCAAACTTCCCGGCCCCCAAAAGCTCACCAAAATGTGGCTGAGAAGTGAATACTATCTAGACTAAGAACATTACATCAGGAATTCTGAAAGCCTTACCTCTCTCACCTCTAGTCTTTATATGCACAAGGATAGAGCAGTCCAACATGAACTCAAACTTGGATATCTGCTGAAACCCTCTGACCTGAGCTAGATACACCATATCTACCTTTGAATTACACAATGCACAGCAAGATTTCTGGGTTATGGTGTGACCAAGTTCATTGAGACACAAGCAAACCTCTTATTCAACAATCTCAGCCTCCCCAGGCTGGCAGGGCTTTGTCCAAGCACATTCCTGAGCTCAGAAATGCAGAATAAAAATAAGAGTCACTTAACCAAACATTTCTGGGAATCATTTCCTGGATTGTTAACTCAATTTTAGGGTGGATGTTTGGTAGCAAAAATATCTGTAACCTATGATTGTTACCGTGTAAAAATATATAGGCAATGGGGGTACGAGTTAACAATTCTGATACACTACACATGTAGACTGGAATTGAACAGTTAATTGAATGGGTGTGGATGATGGGAGCCAGGTTTCTCACTGTTTGAATGGAAATTTACAAATAAGCAGTGGAAGAAGCTAAAATGCTCCATGTAGTAATGAAGTACAGTTGGAGACATTCGTATGAACTCGTATGTAGCTTAATATAGATATATATGGTTACATATAAAAATATTTTTAGATTTGTATATATACATGGGTTATTATACACACATAGAGTTAGTTACTATCAGCTGAGAGGGCCTAGAAACAAGGATGTCCCAATAGTGACAAGCACACTGACTGCCCAAATCTTGGTTTCTATCACCATCCTTCAGTAGAAGGAACCAGGGTTCCTTGGAGAAAGCCTGACTCTAAGACTGGGGGAGGATAAACCTGTACCTTGTAGTGCCAGGAAGTAAGGAAGTGCAGCTCTAAAGAAAAGCAGTAAATATAATTATTGGATTTATCAAAAGAACCAGATGCGAACTGAAAGAGTTCCCAATAGCCAAAGCTGGAACACTTTGAGCAACAAAATAAAGTACTATTGAATACGATTTCAAAGTACAAAAAAAAAAAAAAAATCCATAAATCCATACTTTATAAATAAATTATTAAATGGGAAGTATCAACAAATATCCCATGCAAAATAATTCCAAATAAGTTATATATATACTCTGCCCTCAAGTAGGAGGAGCATAAATCTCCATTTAGTAAGTGTGGGCTACAGATAGTGACTTCCTTCTAAAGAGTATACTATGGAAAGGGAGAAAAAGAAAAGAATGCGAAGTTATATATATACTCTGCCCTCAAGTAGGAGGAGCATAAATCTCCATTTAGTAAGTGTGGTCTACAGATAGTGACTTCCTTCTAAAGAGTATACTGTGGAAAGGGAGAAAAAGAAAAGAATGCGGAAACCTGACAAACACTCCCTTAGCCAGGTGATCAAGGTCAACGTCTTGAGTCATAAATCAAACTGATAATATATATCCTTGATATAATTTGATGAAAACAGCACTTTGCTTCTGTTATCTTCCTTCTAATAATCCCAGTTTTATCACAAGAAGAAACATAAGGCAAATTCTAATAGTGGGGCATTCTACAAACATCTGACCACTCTTCCTCAAAACTGTCAAAGTCACCACAAAGAAGATAAGTGTGAAAAAATGTCGCAGTCAAGAAGACTGAAAGGAGACCTAACTAAATGCCATCTGGTACACAGGATAAGCTCCAGGGACAGAAAAGAATCATTAGATAAAAATGAAGACAATCCGAATAAACTACGAAATTTCAGATAATAATAATATATCATTATTCGCTTATTAACTATAAAAAATGTACCATACTAATACAAGATGTTAGTAATAGGGAAACTGGGTATGAGGTATGTGGAAGACCTCTGTACTATCTTCTCAAATTTCCTATAGAATCTAAAACTATTCTCAAAATTAGTCGTTTAGAAAATGTATAGATATACTGATTAAAATAGAAAAAATACTGCATAGCGAAAAAAGTTAGTACATTAGATAGTAGAACTACAGATAATTAAAAAAATACATATGCTTTTGCTAACAAAAAGGAAGAAAAGAGTTGCCAATGAGATACAATGGTAAGAGAGCTGTATAATTTTTAAGTCTATTTCATAATCTCTTGGTTCTCAGTTTTATAACTTTTCTAGATTTACTTTTTTGAGAAATTAAGGAAACAAAAATTGGGAGAATTCTGCCAACCTTGCCTTTATTTTTAGAGAAACTTTATCACTTAAAATGGAACTTGTCTATTTCTAATCGAATGGCAAGAAAGACATCTTTCAAAAAGCATTTCATAATGCTGGTGGTATGTGGTAAGGTGGTATGGCAACAGAAAAAACTGAAAAGCATTTTGGCTTGTTATAAATATATGACTAATTTAGATGATATGAGATAAAAATGAAAATAGAAAATGTTTAATTTTTTAGCATCAGTTGTATATTTAAGTAAAACAAGGTAAAAAGAAATATATCTGCTTCCTGGCTTACGTTGACATGTTTCTAAGAGACATCCAAAATGTTTAGAATTTCTCAGTGTGTTTCTGTGAAACCTTTATTTGATATTCTATCAACAACAAATATTTTTTGAGTCTCAGATTGGTATAATCTAATCTTAACTTTTTTGTGTGTGTGTGCATTTCCTAAGACCTTAAATCCAGTGTGCAGGTTCTCAGTTATATTCAGCTTCTAATATGAAAAGAAATTCTCTAATTTGAAAGTATTTGTAGTGCTTGTTTCAAAGCTGGTAATTGAAATGTAATTTAATCATTTATTTTCAGATGGGTGAGTTGTCTATTGAAGCAGTTAACAAAAGATGGTCAATTATGGGAGATTGAGATAAAAAGAGTGCTATTTACACATAAATGGTGTTTCCAAAACTGGAAATCAAAGAAAATATCACAGGATCTAAGAGAGATGATTGAGTGGGATTGAATAAAATACTGCTCCCTTCATTATGGAAGTTACACATTATGATTTTAAAAAGAAATAAAGAGAGCTGTTGGCTACCCTAGCTGGAACAGGCACTTGGACACAGTGTATATTTGAGGATGGAAGGTAGAGAGTTGAGCCCTGTTTGTAATCAGAACACAGGTACAAACAGCTTTTCTTGGTGTGGAAGGGTAAACTGAATTAGGACTTCAGGGTGATCTAGGGAAATCCTAAGGAAGAATTTAAGGAAAGGCATAGAGTCTGGTATGGAAAAAAAGAGATCAGCAAGAAGAGCAGTAGTGGTGGGAAAAGTTGGTTCTGGGCCAGGCACTGTGGTTGAAGGAGGGCTCAAACCTTACCCCATCACTTGGGGAGCAGGCTTGTACTTGCAGAGAAGGTAGGAAAGACTATGAAAGAAAACTCTCGTTTACTATCTCCTGGAACACTCCTTGTTTTTAGAAACCATGCTGCATTGTTCTCTATAACCAGTCTTAAAAGACAGCAGTGTTTTCTGTTGACTTTGACAGAGCAGGGACATAGCTCTCCAGCCTTGGTACACAGCTGTAGCATTATAATTACACAGCAGCATTTTAACTCCATCAGGAATCACGGTGAGGACAGTGCAAAGAGCAGAATTCCACCTGCCTGAGGGTGACTGTGCATCAGGATGGAGCTGCAGAATTCCAACTTAATCAGACAGGGAGGTGAAGAAAAGAAGTGCATTCTGTACCATCGTCTAGTGGAGTTGAAATGACATTTTTCTGGGAACTCTCACCCCGTTTTTTCCCAAACGAGCATAGCATAGTGCTCTTCTTCATTCCAAAGTAGTGGCTCAGATCTTGAGCCTCCCTGTTGCAGTTTCACTAACTTTGGATTTCCCAAACGAGCATAGCATAGTGCTCTTCTTCATTCCAAAGTAGTGGCTCAGATCTTGAGATTCCCTGTTGCAGTTTCACTGACTTTGGGTGGTTTGTCACCTCATCTTAACCCCATATCGTAACTGATTATAGGATCTGAAGGGTCAGCCTGTTTAGGTTGCCCCTAAAGGGTAACAAAAAATAAAATTATACAATAAAAGTTTTTAACAAATGACGAAACTGTACAACTCTCCATATTTGCTTGTTTTTGTCACCTGTACATATAAAACTTTATGTATAAAATTACACCAGAGAAATTCATGAGGAATTTGTGACAAAAAATAAAATTATACAATAAAAGTTTTTAACAAATGACGAAACTGTACAACTCTCCATGTTTTGCTTGTTTTTGTCACCTGTACATATAAAACTTTATGTATAAAATTACACCAGAGAAATTCATGAGGAATTTGTGTATAGATATCAATTTTTGATCTGTACAGTACTGTCCAATAGAACTCTCTGTGATGATGAAAATTTTCTATAATGTGGCTGAGAGGATATTTTATGAGTTATCATTTTTCAAATATATACATATTTAGAAATAATATCTATAAGCACTAAATATTATTCTGCTATTGAAACATGGCTAATGAGGCTCAGGACTGAAACTTTTATTTTATTTAACATAAATTTAAATTAAAATAGCCATGCATGGCTATTGGCTACTGCATTAGACAACAAAGGTTTATAAAATGATAGAAAAAATGATCATTTTATTTAAATGTCTGTTTAAAATCTTATTTTTGTCAGTAGTGTAAAATGGCTTCCCCATCAAGTTACCAGACTAGGAATGGCAGGTTATCTTATAGCTACAGCAACTTTACTAAGAGTTTTTACACAAAAGGTTCTCTGCTGAATGCTGGAGTCTGCTTTCTTTGCCTCTCTCCTTTCCCACTGAGTGGAAAGGAAAAAGAAAATGGACCAAAATGCAGGCAGAAACAAAATAAGCAAATGGCAGCAATGTATGGTAATAACATCTGAAAAACAATTAGCTTCAGAATAATTGAGAATTGGCTAAGTCATAACCTAAGACTCCCCTAAAGTGCCAAATACACAAAATTACTTGAGCCATTTCAAAGTAATTTATCGAAAACCCACTAGGGGAAATAGATTTCTCAAATGCCAGAAAGGATAGGGAGTTAGATTATAATAGATTTTGTTTCGTTCTTTTTCTGTACTTTGACTTTTGTTTGTATAACTTCTCAGCTATATCTACTTGAATTTTTTTTCTGTTCTCCAGTAAATGCTGATGGAGACAGATATGTCAATAATATCTATATTCTACCATTTTGAGAAGCAATTTTCTTCTCTGTGGCAGCAAATGTTGACCATTTTAAAATTATGACTCTACTTTTAAATTTATATGTACACTATTCTTTGCAGAATTCAAGATGGAATCTCTGCTTTTAGCACCAGGACCCTTTCTGATGGATGTAAATGGTAGGTAACAGGACGTGACTCACAGGAAAGATGGACCGTCCACATCAGTTTCCTGATTTACAGTATATTTCACACTCCTGAGTCAACATGAAGAAAAAGAAACACAAGATTTTAGCATTAGTAACTTGCCATTTTCTTGGATAAAAATAGGTAGTTTCATGCCTGTGTCATACTTTGATTACATATTCCTGACTTCCTATGGTAGGCACAGGTAAGAATTTGTAATACATCTGAAGGATTTTTTAAACCCTAGTTGACAGAGAACAGATTGCAAGAGAATAAGACAGCTTCAAAAAATACTACTATGGGCTCATATAGACGTCATCCTAAGTCACTCCATCTGAAAACAGTAGTCGAAAACATGTCATCTAGACTACACAAGGGTTATTGACACTCCTGCATGTAAGATGCTAAAGAACTTTTCCTTTCCGTGTGTACTAAAAATGTTATTAGTTAAAAATCCAGAATAAACGACATTTACTTATCTTTTACCTTCTTCACCTCTCATATTTATAATGGGTGATAGTAACATATGAAAACTTTATGAAAAGACCCTGGATGACATCTGAGTAGAATTACCTGCAAAATTAATCTTTCCATACACCAGTCATCCTAGTTAGTTGCACCTAAACCTGCATCTTGTTGTCACTTTAGAATTTTTTTAAATGTTATTGTTTGCTGACATAAAATGGAAATAACTTTTCTGAGAGTTAGATTTTTCAAATATGTGCATATATATAAATAATATTTATAGGAAACAAATATTTATGATTTTTGTTACATTTAATATAATATTCAATGGTAAGTTAAAACTATAAAAACTGGTACTTTAAAAAACATTCTCATCTTTCTAAAAACTAATATGTGAGGAAAATACACTGAAGCATGTCTTCCTCATTGCCACAGATGGAACTGTGTTCGCCCCAGTGTGTCCTAACCCCCAGTGTGACTGTATTTACGGATGGAGCTTTTAAGAGGTAATTAAGGTTAAATGAAGTCATAAGGGTAGAGTCCAAATCTGATGGATTGGTGACCTTGGAAGAAGAGGAAGAAAGATCTCTCCCTCTCTCTCTCTCTCTCTCTCTCTCTCTCTCTCTGCTAGCAAACACCAAGGAAAGGCCATGTGAATACATAAGGAGAAGGTGGCTGTCTGCTAGTCAGGAGGAGAGCCCTCACCCAAACCCAAGCATGTTGTCACCCTGATCTCAGACTACCAGCTTCCAGAAACTGTGAGAAAATATCTGTTGTTTAAGCCTCCCAGTTCATGGTGTATTGTTATAGCAGCCCAATCAAACTAATACCACCCATTCTCTCATACACAGTAGTAACCCCTCAAGGATAGGTTCTTGTTAGGGCTTATAAGATTCCCTTTTAAGATCTGGCCTGTCTGACCAAACACTGCTTTGTTATGACATATATTATTTTGTCTCAAGACAGATGATTCAAACCTTCGAACATAAAGCTAGCTATGCAACTTGATTATAATACAGCCATTAGAAATGATGTGCCAATTCTCCATTTACAATATAAAGTTGGATTCCAGCAATACACGTTAAGAGGACAAGTATGTTACTGTGTTTGGGAAGCCCAGCCTGTGAATGCCTGGCCACTCCCATTAAGTAAGGACAATACTTAGCTGATCTAAAAGAGAGGGCTTGTTGGCCATCCTTCCATGAAAGCCTGAGGAGTTTGGACAAGCGTCTAGTCTCTGCTGAGACAAGCTAGCAGAATGTTCTTGCTCCCATGGCCAAGAAAAAATCACTGGACATCTCCTGCCCACAGGCAACATATGGCCACGTAGGCAAAGGAGAAATGTAACCTTTGCCTGCCTTTGTGGGCTAGCTGCACTGGGTCTAAGAAAGAGAGAACGTAGCATTCAAACTTGCTTTTATTTTGCCAATTCCTTGTGAGCCTACATACTCCATATAAGACTGACTCTTCAAGAAAGAACAATCTGATCTTAATGTTTTCTATGATTAGAAAATTAATCTCAATTTTCACAAATACTAGTGCATTAGTCTGTTTCTGTTGCCTAGGACAAAATGCATGGAACTGGATAATTTACAAATAAAATGAAATTTATTTCTTACAGTTTCTGAGACTGGGAAGTCCAAAGTCCAGGGAACATAGCTGGTGAAGGTCTTGGTGATGGCAACAGTGATGGCAGAGTATCACATTTCAGAAATGATGGTGCACAGAGAGCCTAACTAACCTCTCGTGTGCCCTTTTAAAGTCCTCGGAACCACACTCCTGACCACCATTTTTAATGCATTCACTAGGCATGGCCCTAGAATCTAATCACCTCTTCAGGGTCCCACCTTTCAATTACCATAATAGGATTTCCCACCCTCATCAGTTACAGTGGGGATTAAGCCTCAATAGGGTTGGTGGGGGGCATCTAGTCTATAGTAGTTGATATATGTTCGTTGTTGCCAGAAAGCTTAAAGCACCACCATTGCCACTGCCCCCTTCCCATGCAGTGCTGCGAGGGCCCTTCCCCAGGGGCTGCTTCCCAAAGCAGAGAGAAGATAAGACAACTTCCTTTCCAGTCCCTTGAGGAAGCCACAGCAATGGTAAGTGGGGACTATAGGTTCCTGGGAATGCTTTCAGGTTATTCCAGGGACATCCAATACCTTCTCTTCTCTTTAGTCTCTATAGATAATAATTCATGGTGTCAGAAAACCAAGGCAGAAAAGCAGGTAGTCTTCTTTCCAGGGACGTCCAATACCTTCTCTTCTCTTTAGTCTCTATAGATAATAATTCATGGTGTCAGAAAACCAAGGCAGAAAAGCAGAACTAGGGGTGAGAAAACCACATTTTTAGAAGCACTTTAGGAATTATTTTATCCATTACAGTTTCTTAACATTCCAATCGTATTTCCTTCAGTGGGGTGCAGGGTACTTTGTTTAAGTATGAAATGAAGCATCTCACCACCAAGGGGATCAGGAGCTATGTGTCCACCTCTAATGCCTGAGCCCAGAGATAATTGAGTTTCTTCACTGCCTTGGCTGTCAACTCATTTTCTCTCTTAACTCATTAAGAAAGTATATCTAATAAGAAAATTATTTGAAAAAAATCACCATGGACAGTTTTCTTGATTTATTTTGGTGTGTGTGTTTGTGTGTGTGTAGGTATAGGGGTATGTGTTGCATGTTGTGTTTGTGCAGGAGTGAACCTCAGATTGGCTGGTACCCTGGGCTTACTGAGGTATGCTCCTTGGAATTTGAATTTCCTTCACCAGATCTTTCAACGGAAATGTGTTGAGATTACTTTGCTTTAGTTACTCGTATTTGGTATATGGGCAGTCATATATTCAGACTCACCAGAACAGGTGGTAGTTATACCAAAGGAAATGCATACATACTTGCTGAGAATGCTAAAAAGATCTTTTTATAACTAAGGAATCCTCTTTCTACATGAGTGGACTCTGCTGCAACTTTGCTTGCAGGACTTTGGGAAGCCAGGGAAATTATACCTCCTTTTGGGATCTACAAGTACTTACTGTATCCAGCTTCAATGACTTCATCAGTCTATTACTACAACCAAGTTGTTTATTTAGCAAAACCGTCTTATGCTACATTTCTATCACCAGCTATACTAAACAAAAAATTTAGGCTTAGACAAATTACAGTATCAACCAGGGCAATATTTTGTAAAATAAAGCTACATATTTCTCATCAGACTGAGATAAACATGTCAGATTTCTTCATCTCACACGTATATGAGTAAATACAGTCTTATGCAGTTATAAAGCACATCATGTTAAATAGCAAGTGGTGAGAAGAGTTATGCTTCTAGAACCAAAGATTAATAAAAGACATTAAAAATAAAAACTAGATTATTAACAGAAATAGATTCTATAAATATTAGTCTCTGGTATTAAAAACTGAACAAATTGGATATATATAACACCAACACTCAATAGAGTACAAAAATTAGTACTCAATCAAGTATAATGATTAGTCACTCAGTGAGTGAAAATCAGGCATGCCATATTGCTATTGTATGTGAAAGTGCATATACGCATCTATAATGTTTGTTACCTAAACATCTAGAAAACTTAGAACATTCATCTTGCAAGAATATAATAACCTAAGTGTTTTATTTTACCATATTGTACTTAGAAATTTAATAGCACCATCACTTACTTGGAAGATAAATATAAACAAATGATTTTTTACCTCTATGTTCAATAACATAAAATCCTGAACAGTAAATCTTAATTAATGAATTCATTTTTAATCTAAGAAATTCCTTTTGCTAATATCCATGTAACGTTGTTTGTTAGTACAGTTAATGTTGTAAATCTTACCATCAATCATTACGTCAAACAGATAAAATTAAAGGCATACAAAAAAATCTGTGTTGTGGCTTTGGAGAGCTCTTGTTCTATTTTTAGAGACATTACAGACTCTCAATCCCATTAGCAGACAAAATAAAGCTACATATTTCTCATCAGACTGAGATAAACATGTCAGATTTCTTCATCTCACATGTATATGAGTAAATACAGTCTTATGCAGTTATAAAGCACATCATGTTAAATAGCAAGTGGTGAGAGGAGTTATGCTTCTAGAACCAAAGATTAATAAAAGACATTAAAAATAAAAACTAGATTATTAACAGAAATAGATTCTGTAAATATTAGTCTCTGGTATTAAAAACTGAACAAATTGGATATATATAACACCAACACTCAATAGAGTACAAAAATTAGTACTCAATCAAGTATAATGATTAGTCACTCAGTGAGTGAAAATCAGGCATGCCATATTGCTATTGTATGTGAAAGTGCATATATGCATCTATAATGTTTGTTACCTAAACATCTAGAAAACTTAGAACATTCATCTGGCAAGAATATAATAACCTAAGTGTTTTATTTTACCATATTGTACTTAGAAATTTAATAGCACCATCACTTAATTGGAAGATAAATATAAACAAATGATTTTTTACCTCTATGTTCAATAACATAAAATCCTGAACAGTAAATCTTAATTAATGAATTCATTTTTAATCTAAGAAATTCCTTTTGCTAATATCCATGTAACGTTGTTTGTTAGTACAGTTAATGTTGTAAATCTTACCATCAATCACTACGTCAAACAGATAAAATGAAAGGCATACAAAAAAATCTGCGTTGTGGCTTTGGAGAGCTGTTGTTCTATTTTTAGAGACATTACAGACTCTCAATCCCATTAGCAGATTCCCTTCCCCCACCCTGTCTGGGAATGTTTGTGGCCACATGGTTCTAGACACCTGAGATGTNTCACCACTAAATCTTTCTACATGTAACCAATTGTCTTTTGTTGAGGAGTTGAGTATTTTCCAAGTTTTTGTTGTATTACCTTTTCACTTTCAAATTCTGAATGCAAAAAGCTTAAAATTTTTTAGCATGGTATTTAACAAGTTTTGCCAGTATTCAATGGTTTCAATCTTTTCTCCTATTTCCACCTATTCCATTCCTTCCCCTCACTCCTAATAAACTGGATACTTGTTCATTCCAAATATGCACCCCTGTTTATATTGTTCTTTCTCTTAGAATTGCCTGTCATTTTGTCTATGGGACCTGTTCTTTAGCTTCTGATACACANTTTCTCTTAGAATTGCCTGTCATTTTGTCTATGGGACCTGTTCTTTAGCTTCTGATACACATCACCCTACGTAAGTCCACAGCACAAAAGAGCTGACAGCCATCACGTTCTGTCTTAGTAACCTAAATTACTGTATCTGATAAGTGTAGCTAATTCACTAACTGGATTAGGAGATTTTTAAGAATCTCATTTTGGCTTGGTGCTCAATCCCTAATACATTACTTAAGGCAAGGTAGATTCTTTTTAATCATTTGTTAAAAGGATAAACAAATCATTTGATTTAACTGAGTATAAAGCAACTCAAGTCCTAAATAGGAGAAATAAATGTATCTAAAACCACTCCCTAATTTCTGGAATTCTGTATAAATATGAGGGGTCTTCAAACAGTTCATGGAAAATGCATATTATGTAAAAACTATCCATGGATTTCAAATTTTTTTCAGCACCAAAATAAACTCATACTGACTTGTTATATAACATGTCTGACAGGATCCAGATTGAGTCACTTAGAAGGGTAAGACATCAGTTTAAAAAGAGCCCCTATTAGGGCAACATAAAGTCTGCTAAAATTCAAGCAAAAATATCAGACTTATGGTGAAGCTTGGGTGGAAAATGGTAAAATCATTGAAGCTTTACAAAATGTTTATGGGGACATTGCCCCTCCCCAAATCAGTTTACAAATGGATAACTTGTTTTAAGAAGGGACGGGACAATGTCGAAGATGAAGTCTACAGCAGCAAGCCACCCACAACAATTTGTGAGGGAATAAATTAATCTGGTTTGTGCCCAAAATGAAGATGACCAACAAGTAACAGCAGAAACAACAGCCAACACTATAAACATCTCAGTTGGTTCAGCTTACACAATTCTGACCGAAAAATTACAGTCGAGCAAACTTTCTGCTCAATGGGTACCAAAACGGTTATACACAGATCAACTGCACACGACAGCAGAGCTTTCAATGGACATTTTAAACAAGTGGGATCAAGATCCTGGTGCATTTTTTAAAAGAATTGTAACAATATGAAACATGGCTTTACTAGAACGATTCTGAAGACAGAGCACGATCAAAGCCATGGCTGCTAGAGATGGAAGTGGTCCAGTCAAAGCAAAAGCAAACCGGTTGAGAGCAAAGGTCACGGAAACAGTTTTTTGGGATGCTCAAGGCATCTCCTTGTTGACTTTCTGGAGGGCCAAACAACAATAACATCTGCTTGTTATGAGAGTGCTTTGAGAAAGTTAACGTTAGCAGAAAAACGCCCCAGAAATTTTTACTGGAGTGTCCTTCTCCATCACACAACACTCCTGCTCAATTCTCTCATCAAATAAAGGCAATTTTGCAGGAGTTTTGAAGGGAAATCATTAGGCATTCATCTTGTAGTCTTGATTTGGGTCCTTATGGCTTGTTTTTGTTTTCTAATCTTCAAAAAATCTTTAAAGGACACTCTTTTTTTTCAGTTAATAATGAAAAAAAAGACTACATTGACATGGTTAAATCCCAGGACCGTCTGTTCTTTAGGGACGGACTAAATGGCTGATATCATCACTTACAAGAAGGTCTTTACCTTGATGGAGCTTATCTTGAGAAATAAAGTTTATTTTTTTATTTGTATGTTTTAATTTCATTTTTTCACAGACATGCTGAAGTCTCCTCATGTTCTGAGCTTTATTTTTGCATCTCAGTGCACTGGACTCATTATGTAGTCATTTAAGTTAAATATTCAGAGAGGCTGGCCATGGGTATAGGTTGCTATGGTAATGTAATCCTGTCAATATCTAGTGCTCTTAAAACTTTATGACTTTTTTAAATGTAAAAACTCTGGAATAAGCATAACATTTACATTTCAGGTGTAGCTATATAATTTTGAAAGTTATGTCTAAAGGGGATAATAAAAATAAATTCACATATCTTAGAACTATATGCATTTTTAATAATATTCAGATTTCACTGTAAAAAGTTTGGGGCCTATAATAAGAAAATATATTTTATTTATTTATTTATTTTAAGTATCATGAGAACAGGTTTTGACTTTACTGACCCTAGGTATTTACTTTGAAAATACATCTGTAAGTTTGTCTGAAAATTTCTCATTGGGAAGATGTTATGCAATGCCACATCCCACTAATAAATTAGGTCTTCCGAGAGTTACATATATAAGCCTACCGTGTTGTATCACAGCAAAATTACATACTTTCAAAAAATCATTTTCCATTTAGTACTATTTACAGCTCCAAAACTACGCTTACAAATAGCTAATTACTAAATCACAATCATTTTTGAGATTTGTCATACATATAAACTTCATTTGAGTAAGCAATTACTGAATTAAAAATAGACTGCTCTATTTTAAGAAATCTTATACATTAAATTTCAAAGGTTTTTAATTAACATATTTAGATCTGATTATTCATATTTAAAATAAAGGGTTTTTTTCCCAAAATAATTCATTTTTACCTTTCTTTAATAAAAACAGTTTCTTAGTTAACTGATTTATATAGCCTATGTCCAACTGAGTATGTAAGGTAGAGAGAATAATAGTAATAGCTACTTTCAGTCCAAAAGAAATATGATGAATTATTAAAAAAA
>NW_007727965.1:343488-345727 GCF_000696425.1 Galeopterus variegatus
AAAAAAATAATTAAAATTTGAAGGATTTATATATCTCTGCAACTTTGTATTTTATAAGTTGTTGTAATTTACCCAAAATATAATCCCATAAATGTTTAATTTAAGACATTATTATTATAATTTCTCAGGTGCACACAATGTTGCATTGCTGTAGCCAAGTTATAGTATCTGCCTCCAAAACTTTTTGTTTACAAATTATACTGGTAATTCAAATAAATTTTCTCACCATTGTTGCTTGTAAAAGCTAAAGAAAGTGTACTTCATAATAACAGATGATTTAGGTCTCTCAATAAGTACTTTCATGGAATATCAAAAGCTTGAGAATTAGTTTTGCAGTACTATATTCAAATAAATCTCACTCTCACCAAATCTGTATTTACTCCCTGCAGGGATCATGAAAATAATGTCTGACCTTACTTTCTATATCTATATGATCTATATATTTATATATCTATATCTGTCTATATACCTACGTACATATATGTATTCAAAAATACATAAACAAATGGTTTGGAATACATATATATGCACACGTGATGTATGGATACATTTTATACACCTTGCCAAAAGTTTCTCATTGGGAATAGTTTATAAAATACCAAACCATTATATGAGAGTTTATAAAATAATAAAACCACAGTTTTCAAAAATATTATGAAGTCTTTTTTGATACACATGCATATTTTAGTAGTTTAATCCATACAGTTAGAATCTGTCTATTAGACCAACATGAAAAATATTCATAACGATAAAGTTATTTAATTAATAATTCTTTTGTGGCTGAATAGCAAAACTAAAACATGACTATAGGCCAGAGCTGACATTATCAAAATTAAAACAGACCAGTAAGAGGAGAGCTATTAATGTGAATGGAAAGGGAGATATTCTACAGTCCTACTCAAAGCATTTAGGCATATTTAGAGATTCAATCGGTAAGTAATTTAACTAGCAACATAGAGCAGTCTCTCATCTTATTCTCTGCATTCCATACTGAAGATAAATAACCACTCTCTACATCATCTAGTCTTAGTCTAGTCCTCTTGTTTTCTAAAGAACGTTTCTCCCATCCAGAGGCAGAAAACATGTAGCAAATTAATTTTCTGTAACAACAGCTAAGAAGATTCTAAACCAAGCATTTTTGCATTTATTACTAATTATTTACCACTAGCTAATACCAACACTTGAAGATACATCACAGGAAAATCTTTAAATGGAAACCACTGCCAGCCCCTCTATACCCTTTGCTTGCACTTTGAATTTTTCAAAGCAGGTAGCCAAACAACAAAGACCAGTTGCGCCATCATCCCACCCTACGAGCTCAAGCTCAGCTCTGAGTTTGATGCCAAAAATCCATTTTGATTTAATGCAAATTTACTCACAGATTTTTGTAAAGGTCTGTCCATATAAAATTATGGTATTACTGACCAATATGTGTAGGAAGTCATGTTATCAGCAAATTATCTTTCTAATAAAAAATCCATAAAGAGAGCACTGGCACTACAATCAAGAGCTTATAAAATTAGTGAAATCACTGCTTGGTTCTGACAAAACAATATGCTTAAATTTTTCAACACCTAATTAACACCCTTGATCAATGGCATTTTAATACATTAGTACATCATTCTGCAAATGCTAATGGTATATTAAATATGTTTGATCAATATTAAAGCAGTCAGTTGTAATCTATTTCAACTAATAGCAGTGGGTATTATTTTAAGTCTTTACTGCTCCATACCCACTGCTTCATAGATTATAATGTGTAATTTGCTAGATTCCCCATCTGTCTTTCACAAACAGATTGTAATCTATTTCAACTAATAGCAGTGGGTATTATTTTAAGTCTTTACTGCTCCATATCCACTGCTTCATAGATTATAATGTGTAATTTGCTAGATTCCCCATCTGTCTTTCACAAACAGTCCATCAAAGAAACTTATTTAACAGAAAATAAAGCTGCATTTTATAATAAAAAACAATGTAGTTTAAAAACGTCAATACTTTCACCCTTAAAAATCAATATTATGAAGACAAATAAAGCAGAGTATCTGGGGAGATACCTCCTGTGACTTAAGAATACTTCGTCTTTTTTTTGAGAGAGAACGTACCAGCATGAGATAAGAAAGTTCACTGGGGGGTGGGCAGGCATATTTGAATAGGAACTCCAGGCTCCCTGGGAAGAGAAGTTTTGAATCCCTATTTCTTTTTTCCTTTTTTTTTTTTTTTTTTTTTTTTTTTTTTT
>NW_007727966.1:0-21694 GCF_000696425.1 Galeopterus variegatus
CCCCTTCTATGTCTTCTCCCTCTTTTTCACAAATCTCCTTCCTCTACTTGTCTCTTAAAATGTTGCTCTTCCCCAACATTCCATTGAGGACCCTTGGATTTTTTTCACATTACCCATCTGCCTTGGGACATCTGGTCTGCCATAACCCTTTCCTTTGCCTCATCTTACTTATTCACCTACCAAAGATTTATCGAATACCTCCTAGGCTATGAAAGGTGCTATCAGTGCTACAAAAAAAGGTATCTGTCCTCATAGAGCTGACATTCTAGAAAAGGGAGTGAATAATAAATACAACTTACACAATGTAATTCCAGAAAGTGAAGGGGAAGGGGCTCTTTAGCTAGAAGCGCCGTGCTACAAAAAAAGGTATCTGTCCTCATAGAGCTGACATTCTAGAAAAGGGAGTGAATAATGAATACAACTTACACAATGTAATTCCAGAAAGTGAAGGGGCAGGGGCTCTTTAGCTAGAAGCGCGAGGGAATTCCTCTCTCTGAGAAGACAGAAATCTGAGTTTTGACCTGAAGGATTTGTGGAGGCCAGCTAGGCAAAGAAGGAGAAAGTTGAGGGGATGGGGCCAGCAGAAGACAGGGTTTTAGTAGAGCAGTTTTGAGGTGGGAAGGAGCTTTTCCTGTTGACAGAACAGGAAGGAAGTCTGAGTGGTCAGAGTGTTGTGGGACAGGGCTGTCAGCAGGGGTCAAATCATGCAAGATCTTGTGGTCACGGTAGAGTTTGGATCTTGTTCTCAGCCTGATGGAAGCCATTGGAAGGTTTTAAGTAGGGAGTGACAGGAAACTGGCATCTCAAGCTCAATGCATCCACAACCCTGCTCTTGATCTTCCTGCAAACCTGCTCCTTCTTCCATCTTTCCCGTCGCCATTGACAGCAACTCTGTCCTTAAGGTATCCCAGACCAAAACCCAGGAGTCACCCTCGACTCCTCTCTCTCCCACCCCACAATCGATCCTTTCAGTGGAAGTCCTCAAACTCTGCCTGAGTGCCTGGCACATAGTAGGTGCTGACTAAATCCTTGTTGAATAAATGAATGGACATCACTCAGTGATTTAATCAGAACCAGAAAGTCAGGAAGCCATACTTATCCTCTTTCTTCCCCAGCACTGCTTACCTCTGCCCCCCGCCCCCCATCTACCTAATCACAAGACAGTAAAGCATAGCACAGTAGAGAACTGGAATTCTGGACTCCTGTGGCCCTAGGTTTGAGTTCTGACTTGGTGGTACGGACCTACATGTATTATTAATTTCTCTGGGCTTTAGTTTCCTTCTCTGTAAAATGGGACTCAGACTGCCAACTGCAGGGATGCATGGAGGACCTGATGAGCCCAGGCAAGCTCCCTGCTGCAAGGCACTCAATGGCAGCTATATATAAATCGGGGCCTCCTTTGTACTCCCACTGCCTTTGTCCTAGTTCCAGCCCTCATTACGCCGGCCTGCTCTTGCCTCTCCCTCCTAACTTCTGCTCCATCACCACCAATCTGTCCTTTCAGCTGTCATACTTGTCTTCCCAACGCCAACCCTAATCACATCCCTCCCCTGCTCCAAAACCTTACATGACTCCCACTATCCACAGGACAAGACCCATCTCAAACTCAGCCTCCACTGTCCAGCCCACCTGACTTCTCCCCTACTGCGTACCCTGCGTGAAGCCTTCTGCCTCCATAGGGTGCTCCCGTTCCCCTCCTAATTCTTTCTTATTCTTCTAGGGAGGGGACGGTAGATAATATGTCTTGGTGCCAGCTGGGATTGCACTGGGCATGAAGGAGGTCAGATTACCTGCATTTCTGAGGCTTGGACAGGTTAAGGCAAAAGTCATACAATGAGGAAATGCAGAGGCAGGATTTAACCCCCGGTCTGAGATTTTCTGACTGTGCCCCAGATTTGAGCTCTGCAATGATACTGTCCCCAGTCTGTATTCATTTCCTCCTCATTCCTGCCTCCTACATGCTTGGGGTCAGAGGGGCTTGTACTTGAACCTCTCACCCACTTCCTTGTGTGGTCTCCCAAGGGCAGGGTTTAGTTCATCTCAGCGTCATCATCGCATCCAGCATGACCTCCCTGGTCCAGACCCATCATTGCTCACCTGCACCAATGCAGTTGCTCCTCTCTAGTCTCCCTGCTTCTGACTTGCTCCCCAGAGGGATCATATTTTAATGCAAGTCAGACCACGTACCTCCTCAGAACCCTCCCTGGCTCCCACCTCTCTCAGAGCAAAAGCTGAAGTCCTCACCATGACCCACAAGGCTCTGCACTTTCTGCCCTGTCACCTCCCCGCCCCCACTCACTCTGCTCCAGCCACACCAACCTCATCGCTGCTCCTCAAACGCACCAGGCACGGTCCTGCCTCAGGACCTTTGCACTGGCTATTCCCTCTGCCCAGAGTTTTATCCTGACATATTCATTATGTGGCTCACCCCTCACTTTCTTTTTCACAAATTATTTATTTTTGGTGGCAGCCAGTATGGGGATCTGAACCGCCCTCTGCCCAGAGTTTTATCCTGACATATTCATTATGTGGCTCACCCCTCACTTTCTTTTTTATAAATTAATTATTTATTTTTGGTGGCAGCCAGTATGGGGATCTGAACCCTTGGCCTTGGTATTATCAGCACCATGCTCTCCCAAGTGAGCAAACCAACCAGCCCTAATTTATTTTTAATTGTTCATATTTTGCAGGTACAGTGTATTGTTTCAATACATGCATATATTATACAGTGATTCACTTAGGGTAAATAGCATATCCATCACCTAAATATCTTTCTTTGTGGTAATTATGGTCAAGATCCTCTTTTCTAGCTGTTTAGAAATATACAACATAATTTTATTAGCTATGGTCAGCCTAGAACCCCGGGACTTACTCCTCCCATCTACCAGTAACTCTGTAGTCTTTAATCTACCACTTCCCCTTCCCAACCTCCCCCCCGCCTCTCCCTTTCATGTTCAGCCTCTGGTAACCACTGTTCTACTCTCTGCTCCTATGAGAACCACTTTTTTTTTTTTAGCTTCCACATATGAGTGAGGTCATGTGGTATTTGTCTTTCTGTGCCTGGCTTACTTCGCTTAACATCATGATCTTTGGTTCCATCCATGCTGCTGCAAATGACAGGATTTTATTGTTTTTATAGCTGAATGGTATTCCATTGTGTATATATACCACATTTTTTTTATCCATTCATCCGTTGATGAACATTTAGGTTGATTCCATCTCTTGGCTGTTGTGAATAGTGCTGCGATGGGAGTGCAGCTGTCCCTTCGATATATTGATTTCACGTCTTTTGTCACCCCCTCACTTTCTTTAAATCTTTACTCAAATGTCTATTTCTCTGGACTTGTGCTGTCTGGTACAGTTGCCACTGGCCACATGTAGCCTTCAAGCACTCGAACTGAGATGCATAGTAAGTGTAGGATACGCACCAGATTTCAAAGAAAATAATGTGCAAAATTTGTTATTAACACTATTTCATATTGATTGCCTGTTGAAATGATAATACTTTAGAGAGTGCATTAGTCTGTTCCTGCCACTTATAACAATACCTGAAACTCGGTAGCTTAGAAAAGAACAGAATTTATTTCTTACAGTCTTGGAGGCTGGGAAGTCCAAGGTTGAGGAGGCACATATGGTGAGGGCCTTATTCCCGGTGGGGAATCTCTGCAGAATCTCAAGGTGGCATAGGGAATGACGTGGCAAGAGGACTGAGTGTGCTAATGTACTTTCTCCCTTTCCTTATAAAGCTATCAATCTACTTTCATGATAATCCATTAATCCATTAACCCATTAATCCATGAATGGATTAATCCATTCATGGGAGTGTAGCCCTTATGATCCTGTCACCTCTGAAAAGCCCCACCTTCCAAATACCATTTTGAGGATTAAGCCTCAGCATGAGGTTTGGAGGGGACAAACATTCAAACCATAGCAGATAGATTGGGTTAAATAAACCATATTATTAAAATTAATTTTACCTTTTCTTTTTACTTTTTCAATGTAGCTACTAGAAAATTTAAAATTTTATATGTGGCCCTTAAATGTCTACTGGGAAGTGCTGGTCTGAATACTCTTAACAGTGAACTGCTTTCCTGTCAGGTGGTACATAGCAGTTGCCTTCTCTGATATAAATGTCACCAGTCCCCCACACCCAACCCCACATCTCTGATGCTCCCCTTCCCATTTCCGTGCATTGCCTTCCTCCTTAGTATTCATCACTCCAGCATCTGGTGTGGACTTGACCACTCCACTTCCATTAGCATCGACATTACACTGTGGACCCCTTTGAGGAGCATAGTCCCCTGACCAGGCTGACAGTTTACCTCTTTTACTGTGTCAAAATTTGCTTAATGGGTTTACTCTGTCACACACACACACATGCACACACACACACATGCACACACACAGGGATTCCTGTGTCTTGTCCCCAGGACCAGCACGGAGCTCAGCATGTTGTTGGTGCTCAGTTAATGTTGGTGAAATGAATAAATGAAGACTCAGCCAATGCCTGTCCTTTGCTGTGCACACCCTAGCTGACAGCCTTTACCTGCCTCACACCTGTGATGGATTCATTCATTGTGTGCATTTTTTTTGTTAAAGGTTTCTCTTCTGTATCAGCTGCATGGGGCAGGGATAATCTTCTGTATTGTTCTACCCAACACATAGAACTGCTCAGATGCACACTTGTTGATGGTGGAAAAGTAAGTCAATCCAACTGAGTGTGCCCATCTCTGCTCTAGGAGTAGTCTTGAATAAAGAATTGGGAACTTTGGGCCGGCCCGGTGGTGCACTGGATAGTGGGCAACTGGGTTCAGTCCTGCTGGGAGCCTGTGTAGAACTCACACCTCACAGCAATCCAGAATGAGGGGTGAAGGAGCTGGGGTATTAATCCACCTACTCCCAGCAATCTTTGGTTGCGGCCTGCTTCCGTAGGGGCGTTCATTCCCTGGGTGTGCCTCAGCTTCGGAGAAAGCCCTTGGGCAAAAAGGTGTAGAAACCAATTGGCCACAGACCAAAGTGGTAAGACCCAGGCCCCTGGACAAAACTGAAGACTTTCCCCAAATTATTTGCTGTGGCTACCCTCCTCTTAAGCACAGAGCTCTCTGGTTTTTGGACTTTCTTGTCTATCATATGAAGTTCTGATGACGACCTCTTTTATTGCACTGTTCCTTGACAGATCACTGTACATCACTTACCTCTGAAATGGACACATTCAGGAAACAGGTCTGGGAGGGACCCCTTGTCTCAGCTGCAACGCTTTTACAAATGAGGTCTTGGGACAGGGTCTTATGTTTCTACACACAGCTTATCTCATCTATTGCCATGATTCTTACTCACTTGCATTTACAAGGGTGACTCTTTTTGACCCAAGGCGTGGGGTCTGTAGCCCCCTTCTAAGTCTAATGCCCGCTGGCCCACACAAGCAGGCCATACCCACTGTTTGATTTTTCATTTGTTTCTGAGTAGCTTGGTGCACTGCCTGTGTGACTGGCATTGTGCTGACCACTTCACAGGTGTCAACTCATTTCATCCTCACAACCTTTTGAGATGTTGGTACCATTGTTATCCCTGTTATACAAAAGGGGAAACTGAGAAACAGAGTGGGGAGGTGACTTACTCAAAGTCACCCAGCTGGAAAGTGGCAGAGCTGGGATTTGAACCCATGCAGGCTGGGCTCTTCATACTCAACTACTTTCCTGCCATTTGGTAAAGAGCCCCAAGCTCCGGAGGTTCTGCCTTTCCCCGGCCCCTCACCATGATCCATTCTGGTTGTGGGCTGTGAAATTCATCGAATGCCACCCCAACCATGCACCATGGGAAAGCTTCCATTCCTCTCATTGCAACATTAATGGGGCATCAACCATTCACCTGTTTTGGGTCTTTGTAAATCAGCTTTAATCCCAAAAGGTAGGTCCTGTTAACACCATTTTGCAAGTGACGAAACTAAGGCCGGTGATGTAAAGTCACTTCCCATGGTCACCTAGCCAATAAAGGACAACATGGAACCCCAAGCACCCCATTCCATGTTATACAAAAGGGGAAATTGAGAAACAGAGTGGGGAGGTGACTTACTCAAGGTCACCCAGCTGGAAAGTGGCAGAGCTGGAATTTGAACCCATGCAGGCTGGGCTCTTCATACTCAACTACTTTCCTGCCATTTGGTAAAGAGCCCCAAGCTCCGGAGGGTCAGCCTTTACCCGGCCCCTCACCATGATCCATTCTGGTTGTGGGTTGTGAAATTCATCGAATGTCACCCCAACCATGCACCATGGGAAAGCTTCCATTCCTCTCATTGCAACATTAATGGAGCATCAACCATTCACCTGTTTTGGGTCTTTGTAAATCAGCTTTAATCCCAAAAGGTAGGTCCTGTTAACACCATTTTGCAAGTGATGAAACTAAGGCCGGTGATGTAAAGTCACTTCCCATGGTCACCCAGCCAATAAAGGACAACATGGAACCCCAAGCACCCCATTCCGGGATGAATCGTGACATTTCCCTGGACCTTGCTCCTCACTTCTGTAAAATGGGAATGATTTTAAACATGCGCACATCTAAAGGGGCTATCGCTAGAAGCCAATGAAATAATGGTGAGTCTAGTTCCTGGGGATTGAAAGTTGGGATGGATGAATCGTGACATTTCCCTGGACCTTGCTCCTCACTTCTGTAAAATGGGAATGATTTTATACATGCGCACATCTCAAGGGGCTATCGCTAGAAGCCAATGAAATAATGGTGAGTCTAGTTCCTGGGGATTGAAAGTTGGGAGGCTGGCTGCTTCTCTGTGCAGAGCTGCATCTAGCCTAGATGGTGCCTTTGTATGAATTAGGAAAAGCCTGCGCTTGGCGAGGAGAAAAAAAAAATTTAGAAAAATGTGCCCCTCTCTGCATAGAAGCTGCCCAACACCCAGAAAAATATCTCAGAAAGCAAAAAATTTCCATCCCCTTCTTGCCCAGAAGTTCATCAAATGTATATCAAATACTTTTTTAGATACTTTAAAATTAAAAGTGCTTTTTAAAAATTTAGAAAGGAATGTTCCCATTATTATAAGGACCGGCCTGGGCGTGATCTTCCCTCCATCTTCTTTTGCCATTTCTCCATCCCCAGCCTCCTGTGTGCTGTGGGTTCCCCTGGGAGGCATCTTGGTGGCGGGTTTTGGGTGAGTTCTCACAGGGCCGTGGGGCCTCTCTCTGTGTCTCCCCAGGTTTACAAGTCGTCCTGAAGTCGATCATGAAGGCGATGATCCCTTTGCTGCAGATCGGCCTCCTCCTATTTTTTGCAATCCTTATTTTTGCAATCATAGGGTTAGAATTTTATATGGGAAAATTTCATACCACCTGCTTTGAAGAGGGGACAGGTAGGTCCAAGCAGCGTGATGTGCTTTTTCCAATTTCCTATTCTTGGGCACAAGCTTTGGAAAGGGATATGCAAGAGCCTTCTTTTCTCTCCTGGCAGCTGGGGGAATCTCCTCAAAAAGTACTGCAGAAAAGGCAGCAGGGGAAATAGCTCCTAAGATCTTGGTTGTTGCTATGGTCTTCAGTTGGGGTCCCCCAAAAGGCAACCTACAGAGTAAGTGGTTCATTTGGGAATGATCCCAGGAAGCACCATTGGGGGAATGGGACTTGAGAAAGGAAAAGGAAGATAACTCGTAAAGGGAGTGTTATCACACAGGTTAACCTCTGTGGGCAACTCGGGCTCAATCCCACTGGGCACCTCTGGGAGACAGCATAAATCACACACCTCAGAGCCATCCCAGCTGAGGGGCAAGGGAGCTGAGCTGGGCTATTTATCCACCGACTTCTGTCTGACATTGGTGAGGACTGCTCCTGGGTGGGCATTAATGCCCCGGCACATGTGGCTGGGTAGAGCAGGCATCGCAGGTGTCTTCAGGTGGAAGCACCAAGAGGCAGGGCCAGAGACAACAGGATATGATCATGGCTCCAATGACACCCTCTGCCTGGTTACCTCCCAGTGAGACCTCGGCCCAGGCTGAGTTCTAAATCAGGAAGAGAGGGAGGGTGACTTGTCCAGGAAAGGGCTAGTGCCTGAGTGCTGTATGGGTAGCAGCCCTTTACCCTGTAGAAGAAAAGAGTACAAGATGGGTCTACCTGGTCTTCCCCAGGATGTGCCTGAAGATTCTCCAACAGTGAGTCCTGGCACCAACCAGTTGGAACCTGGCACCCAGCAGAACCAATCAGAACCAACCAGAACCTAGCACCCAGAGGAACCAATCAGAACCAATCAGCAGCATCCTGGCCCCTCCTCCCACTGTGCCTGTGTTAACCCTTTTGTGTCTGGGTCAAGGGGAAGTCTGGAGGTGGGGTGAGTAGGAGAAAAGTGGCAGGAGACACACTCCTGGGGCTCAGCTCTGAGCCAGCAGTGTGGAAGGGCCAGTGTCCCCTGCTATTCATACTCAGGGACCGACTAGCTTTCAGATACATTTGGTTAAATCCCTAGCTATCCAAACTCTAGCACCTTACTCTCTGAAACCCATGAACAAATGGAATCAAATAAGCAGGGATGCCTGTATGTCAATATTTGAACCACCTGCTGTCCCAGTGCAGGCAGGCTGAATGGCCACACCGGTCCTGAACTCTTTGGGTCACGAGATCTGGGAATGGACAAAAGAGTGAAGCCCAAAGGGGAACCCATGTTGGAAGTGAAGGAAGTTTCAGGCCTCTTCCTAGGAAAGGCAGCCATGGAGGAGATTCCGTCCCTGAGTGGCTTCCTACACACCTTCTCCATCCAGGGACCCCCAAGCGGATTGGCAGACTCAGCCACTGAGCCCTGTCCCCACACCTCCCCCAGAGGATGGAAAACCCAGTGGGGAAGGTTTATTCGAGATGGCTGGGACTTGTGGGGGGGTTGGGGTTTTGTTTTTCTCTTGTTCCTCCTGTCTCCTCTCCTGGGCTTGTGAAGTTTGCTCAATATGGAATGTCCTAATTATTTCTTTCCCCGATGAAGGTGTTAATTGAGGCACAGCTATTTCTACACCTGGCCTCATCACCCAGACGGAAACGCGAGAGAGAAAGAGAGAGAGAGAGAGAAGGCAGGGCCCCTCGGAAAAATCAGCCACGTGCAGAGAAACCAGGACTCCTGGATCCTAGGTTTAATGAGATTTTTTTTTCCCTGCCAAGACTGGCTGAAGGAGAAGAGGCCATGAGACTGGCTTGGGTCTGAGTGGGGCTGTGAGGGAACAGACGTGGGTGCAGCAACTGGAGGGTAGGAAGCCTCGATTTAGGAGGATGACTGAAAAGCTCACGATTAAAAATATAAGACGTGTAAGAGACAGATATATACAGACACCCAGGCAGCAGGTTAATTTTAAAATGTATTTATAACCAAATTCTTCAGACTCTCTGGACGGTTGTTTTTCTGGAAGCAACCCTCAGAGTGTTTCGTGTTGGTGGTTGGGGGTTTGAGGAAAATTCAATCAAGAACACCGCTGGGCAAAGCTCCTAAAGATAGACATGTTCTCAGCTGAGTTCCTCAGCATTGGGAACCCAGTTCCTGCACACCCAGCACTGTGGTAAATGCTCAGAGAAATGTAAAGATGAAGTGAAAGGCTTCCTGCTGTCTAAGAGCATCCAAAATAGTTGGAGGAGCCGAGACCCCTCACTTGCAACAATTTATATCACTGAAGGCTAATATATGGTTATATCCACACACCATCCCCAAATAAACACTTGGGAGCTATTATAGACCTGGTGGGAGGTGGTATTTTAGCTGGACTGACACAAAGGGACTACATGGGGTGGTGGGAATTGAGCCAGACTCGGACACTTCATAGAGATGGAAAGTGTTCCAGACAGAGGCGACCTTCCCAGCAAACAGTGATTCTCATTTATTATAGGACCTCATGATTTTTTTTTCCTTCCCAAGCCTTACATTTAAAAGATTTTTACCTTTCAACTTATATTTGTTAAGTGATAGTCCATGTACCAAGTCCAGTGTAAATGCAAAGGTGTTTCCAACAACTAAAACTAGTGGAGAGGGTAGACTTAGAGTGTCTGTTTAACCGGCACTGGAAAGGCCAGTGAGATTCATTCATTCAGTGTTGGTTTATTTCCCTTTGCCGTGTGCTAAGTCGAGGCTGGGAATTGGCACCGCAGAGCCCGTAACACATACATTGAGATATATATTTTTGTTGAGTAGGAAGCTTGAGTTTATACACTCGGCTGTTTGTTTTTTCCTTGGACAGTGGAGAGGTTTTCTTTGAAAACCTTCAAAAGTGTCACTCACTGAATAAAGTCCTCTCAGACCCACTGCTCTGGTCAAATGAAGACACTCCCAAGATGACCCTGCCTCCCCACCCCATCAATACCTTGGGATTCTGACGTGACTTTTAGCACCTGTCCCGACCACCACCTCCCCTGGAAGCTGTCTTTGGTTTTCAGCAAAAGGGGCGTCCACTGGCACGTTTCTCTCTTCTTGTGGCATTTTCACAATCTGCCTCCTGCTATTTGGGGAGAAAGCTTAGCTCCTCCTGTTCCTTACCCTTAGGCAAGGGTAGGAACTGTGCGTACTTGTGTCCCACACCCCCAGAACAGCTCCCTGAGCCCAGTACATCTCAAGAAGAAAAAAAAAAATCTGCAAGGCTGCAGTAGAATAACACAATGCAATTGACGGATTTGTCCTAATAGATGTCTGAAGAACACTGCACCTGACAACCACACAATGCACACAGCGATTTACCAAAACTGACTATATCATAAACCATGAAGCTCATCCCAGCAGAGTTCAAGAGACTAGAAAAATACAAAACATATTCTCTGACCACAATGCAATTAAGCAGGAAATCAGCAACAAAAAGACAATTCTGAGAGTGTTTGGAAATTAAGAGACATGCCTGGTATTTATGGAGGAGATGACGTGATGTCCAAGATCTGCCTTAAAAATATTCTAGAGGCAAGGCAAAGTGAGCAGAGGGGATATAGGTGAAACAGGGTTGGCCCCGAGTTGATAAGTGTTGAAATTGGTGATAAGTACACAGGGATTCATTATACTATTCTCTCTCTCTCAATATACAGATGTGTGTATAAATATGTTATACATATGTTGAGAGAGAGCTTTATATATGGAGAGATATCTAGATAGATAGATATAAGGGTACTTCAAAAAGTTCATGGAAAGATTCATATTATCTTTCAATTCTATTTTTCCATGAACGTTTTGAAGTATTTTTAGAGAGAGACAGAGAGCGAGAGATGGATATATCTGACACATTTGAGGGTACTTCAAAAAGTTCATGGAAAGATTCATATTATCTTTCAATTCTATTTTTCCATGAAAGTTTTGAAGTATTTTTAGAGAGAGACAGAGAGAGAGAGATGGATAGATCTGACACATTTGTTTTTTTAAAAAGAAAAGAAAAGAAATACTTATTAATTATGCATGGGTCAAAGAAGAAATAAAAATGGAGATGAGAAAATATTTTACTTAAACAATAATGATAAAAATATATGACAAAATGTATGAGATGCAGCTAAAGCTGCACTTAAAGGGCAATTTATAGCCTTTCAGAAAGTTAACCCATCTCAAAAGCTTAACAAAAGGACAGCAGAATAAACCCACAGAAAACAGGGTGAGATAAGTAATAAAGCTTAGAGAAGATGTTAGTGAAACAGCAATAGATCAACAAACCCAAATGCTGATTTTTTTTTAAGAAGACTGACGACTTTATCCCAATAGCCATTTTTTTCAACAGCATTGAATATTCACTGGTTCCTGTTTCTCAGAGCTGGTTTTTGCTGCTCCTTTCTCTGACTTTTCTCCCCTTCCCTTTTATAGATGACATTCAGGGTGAGTCTCCAGCTCCATGTGGGACAGAGGAACCTGCCCGCACTTGCCCCAATGGGACCAAATGTCAGCCCTACTGGGAAGGGCCCAACAATGGGATCACCCAGTTCGACAACATCCTATTTGCAGTGCTGACTGTTTTCCAGTGCATCACCATGGAAGGGTGGACTGATCTCCTCTACAATGTAAGTGATGCTGAGACAGCACATGTATTGGATGGCCAGAGTCATGGGGAGGTGGTCTTCTGGGGCCAGTGAGGCTCCAGAGGCTGCTGTGGAGGGATCCTGAGCCAGGGAAGGCAGACCAGGGACAACCTCAACACAGCCCCAGGAAAGCCAGCCTGAGGCCCAGACCTTCAGATATTCCAGGGCTCATCAGCAGAACTATTGAGAAAGTCCCTCAGGGCATGGAAGTCTGGAGGGCACACAAATGCTGCATAATTTTTCATTGTGCAAGTGTTTAAATATAATTTTAGATTTCTGAATACGTAAGGGTTGTGTGATCAAAAAACCAACATGGATAAAAGGGTATCCTTGGACTTAGCAAGGGGGCCCTGCCCTGGGGCCCATCTGGCCGTCCTCCAGCCATGCCCCTCCCCCAGCCATAGTCCCCACTATGGGGTGAGGAGTCCATGAAGTCAAGAGGACTTACCTACCAAGAGCTTGTGCCCCGCTTTCTAGGCCACATTCTGGGTTATCTGGGATCCTGTAATTCCCTGCCCAAAGCCAGATTCCATGAACTTGCATGAGAGTCTTCCATGGGTCTATTTATACCCTTTGACGGCCAAGGGCATCTGAGGGGGGTTGTTGGCACAAACATGGCTAGAGCTTGCACATGCAAGCTGAAATGTCCACGTGTGCTTGGAGCCTCTCGGCAGGACAGAGCCATGAGTGGGAAGAGAACAGGGCAGGTCACAGTCAAGGGCAGGGCTGGACCTCCCCACACCATAATCCAACATAGTCATCCAGTTTCTAAATTCCACCCTAATCTTCCAGGGTTAATGAAGGTATATCTGTAAAGTAGAAGCATAAAGCATGTTTTATTTAGCAGCTTTTAAATACTTACATGTAGTATATGGCCTCTGTGTGTACTCATGTCCTAGGTCTTGAAAATGTTAGGGACTGATCTGAAAAGATGTACACTCCCATCTGCCCTTCTTCCACCCAGTCTTCTGCCCTCCATCCCCCAAATGCAACCCCTTTAGTTCCTTGGCATATCTTTCCAATGTTTATTTATGCAAATACAAGCATAATCAAATGTATATCCTCTCCCCTCTTTCTTACATCAGAGGATAACATCGTATGCATGCTATTCTGTTCCATAATTTTTTTCTCTCATAATAACATGTTCTAGAGATCTTTCCATTACAGGACATAACAGTCTCCTCATTCTTTCGTACAGCTGCCTAGTATTCTATTGTGTGGCTGCCCATGGTTTATTTAGTCTTTCGCCTTGGGAGAGATGCTAGGGTGGTTTCCTGTCCACTGACATCGAACACAATACTTCCATAAGCAATAGTGCACGTACATCTTTTCGTGCTTTTGCAGATATAGCTGGGGGGTGGGAGGTGTCCCTTCCCAGAAGTAGGATTGTGGAGTCAAAGGCTAAATGCATTTATAATTTTGATAGATATTTAGATGTGCTAGTTTTAAAGCCCGCTCTACTCTCAACATGATACACCTTTCCTCACTCACTTGTGCAGGTGACAGGGCCCCAAGCCAGTCCCCTGTCAGCAGCTGGAGAAGGGTGGAGCCAACGGTTCAGGGTCACCACAAGTGTAGTGACCCTGTGGAGCTTCCTGGAGCCCAGCATACACACCTCTGTCAACTCATGGGGATTTCCTCTCCACCTGCCCTAGGGGCTAAAATTGCCAGTTAAGGTTGGGTCAGGGTTTGGCCTGTTCAGGAGCAATGTCTTGCTTCCTCCTGCATGTGGAAAAGCTAAATTCTCTCTCTGGTCCCAGTGCATATTCCTTAAGAAATTTTCCACTTTGGGGGTGGTGGAAGATTTATAAGAACCCATTCTTTTGATCAGTGGCCTATTTTAGGGTGGGACTGAGAGTGCAGCTTGGAAGTGGGCAGCAAAAGGAGCTGCCATAGACAGTTGTACGTGTCATGCACTGCACAAGTCACCACATCTCAGGAGTGCCATTCATATCATAGACAACATAGATTTCTACTGATATTGTGATAATTTATTGACAGACATAAAGAATGTGGGGAAGGGACATGGTGTTCTAATTTGCAGAAAGACCTTGTCTGAGTGTAGCATCTCTAGGGACAGACGGCAGATCCAAGCTCAGGTCCTCTCTTGGGAGTCACCTGCAAATAGCTTGGGCCAAGGGTTACATCTAATTGTCCAGAGCTTGCTGGGGGATTTTTATGGGTTCTAGGTTTTTACTTTGCAAGGCTGGTGTGAGAGGAGGCTTCAGCAGGAAGTGAATCTTTCTGGGAGGGAAACAGAACTGGATAATGGGGAAGGTTTGGGAACTCAGGCAGAGAATGGGAGTGTGGAGCAGGAGCTTAGAAAATTGTGAACACGGGAAGGGGTTATGTCACAGGGTCAGACATCCAGAGAAAGGGTCCGGGAGTTCAGAGTAAGACACTGGGAGTGTGCTCAGTGGTAGGAGAGGACGTGTGAGCAGGACCACAAATTTCCAGAGGGTTTTACAGTCATTAGCACCATTGCCCAAGGACTGTCTGCCCTGGGAGCCTCTGAGTTCAGAGCTGAGCCACCTCAGGAGAAGCAAGCTTAGTGGTCAAGAGCACAGACTCGGGAGCCAGCCTGGGTGGGTTCCTCCCAACTCCACCTTGCTGTGCAACCTTGGGCAAAGTGCTTGGCCTCTCTGTGCCTCCATTTCCACACGTGCAACATAGGGAGAAGCATAGTCCTACCTCCCAGGGCACAAGGACTAAAGGAGGTGGATACACGTGTAGTGTTTAGAACAGTGCCGGACTGTGGATGAGCTCTGTATAAGCCACAGTCTCCTCTCCAAGTGGTGCTCCTTTTAGAAATGTGTATGGATTTTTCATTGTAACAATTCCAGCAGCACCTGAGGAAGTGGAGTGAGCTGAGGGTCTCACTTTATTCCCCACCCTGGCCACGCCTGTACTAACTCAGAGGAGCCTTCTAGCACTTTCCATGTATTATGTTGTCCTTTGGGTAGAAGCCTGAGCAGTGATTTAGGCTTAATGTGAACCCAGAACAGAGCTTCTCACCCAGGGACGATTTTGCCCCCTGGGTGACACCTGGCAGTGTCTGCAGATGTTTTCGGTTGTCACACTGGGTGGAGAGAGGGATACTGCTAGCATCTAGTGGGTGCAGGCCAGGGATGCTGCTGAAAATCCTACAGTGCACAGTTCAGCCCCCACCACAGAAAATGATCCAGCTGAAATGTCAATAGAGTTTCAGGTAGAAAACCCTGGACCGGAAGACTGAGGCTCCGTGAGGACAGGGATTCCTGCTGCGATCACCCGCCATTCTCTGGCCACAGGTCTTGCATGGGGAACCCCCAGGAGCAGCCCCCAACCAATGCCTGGAGGAGTGGGTGGATAAATCCCCCAGCTCGCCCCCCTCAGGTGCTTTGATCTTGCATGAGTCTCCCCAGTGGGATTGGGCTCCAGCTGCCCGCAAGGCTAACCTGCTCACTAACACACCCTGTACCTGCCGCTTTCCCTTTCTGTCTGGTGCCTTGTGGGATCAACTCCTGGATTCCTTTCCTGGGGTTGCTGTAACAAAGTACCACAAACTGGCTGGCTTAAAAAACAGAAATGTGTTGTCTCGCAGTTCTGGAGGCCAGAAGTCCAAGCTCAAGGTGTCAGCAGGGCCATGCTCCCACTGAAGACATTAGGGGAGAGTCCTTCTTTGCCTCTTCCAGCTTCTGGTGATCGCTTACAATCATTGGTGTTCCTTGGCTCGTAGGTCCTCCGTCCTCCACTCCAGTCCTCTATCATCACATGACATCCTCTCTTTGTGGTCTGTATCTGTGTCTCTCCTTTTCTTAGAAGGACAGATCGCTTACAATCATTGGTGTTCCTTGGCTCGTAGGTCCTCCGTCCTCCACTCCAGTCCTCCATCATCACATGACATCCTCTCTTTGTGGTCTGTATCTGTGTCTCTCCTTTTCTTAGAAGGACACCAGTCACATTGGATTAGGATCCACCCTACTCCAGTACAACCTAATTTTAACTAATTACATCTGCAATGATACTATTTCCAAATAAGGTCACATTCTAAGGTGGAGTTAAGACTTCAACATATATTTGGTGGGGGTGGGGGACACAATTCCATTATAACACCTCCCTAGTAAACTACTGGCACATGAACCTTTGTTTGGGGCTTCCCAAATTAAGACAATCTCTGCCTGACACAACCAGTAGGGGTTCTCATTCCAGGATGTGGGGAATAAGGTTGCTGTCTTTGAGTTTCTGCTGGGGGGACAGAGCTGTTGCTTTTCAGGACTCATCTGGACCCTACTTTGTGCCCAGCCATCCACCAGCCCTGCTCAGACCTGTCCTGGGATGCCCATCACTCACTCTGGCCACAGGCAGGCACAGTGTCCAGAATCTTTGTCCTCTGTGGCTGATGCTAGAGCCAAGGCTCATGGTGTAGCCTTGCCAGCCGCAACTCCCTCACTCAATTCTGAACAAGCCGGTAGGTAAGATCCATGGAGAGTCCAGACCTACTTGCTCCAAGTATCTTGGAATCTATGGGTGCAGATGACCATTGGAGGCCACCTGCCTGGATGGGCAGCACTTTAAGATTCTAGCATCTCATTTTTTTCTCCTAACATCATTGAAATCCATTTATTTATTCAGTACAGATGGCCCCTGACTTAAGTTTTGACTTATGATTTTTTGACTTTACAATGGTGCAAAAGAGATTTGCATTCAGTAGAAGCCTTACTTCAAATTTTGAATTTTGGTCTTTTCCTTGGCTAGCAATATGCAGTACGATACTGTCTCATGATGCCAGGCTCGCGGTGGAGATCTGCAGCTCCCAATCCGCCACCTGATCATGAGGGTAATCAGATGATACTCTGCATTTTTGACTTCCAGTATCTTCAACTTACAATGGGTTTCTCAGGATGTAACCCCATTGTAAGTCGAGGAGCATCTGTAATTGTTTGTTGAGCACCTAATGTGTGCTGGGCAATGATTAGGTGATTGGGGACACTGCAGTGAAGGAGACAAACTAAAATCCCCACCTTGGGGTAAGCAAATGGGTACTATGGGAAGCCAGTGGAAATGAAAGCAGCGAAAGAGGACAGGTGATGGGTGTAGGGGCTAGTCTAGGTCAGGCTATCAGGGAGGGCTTCTTCGAGGAGATGACATTTAAGCAGAGAAGGAGGGAGTCAGGCAGATGTTTGGGAAAGAGTATTCCTGTTCCTGAAGGAACAGTAGCAGCTCACCTAAAATGTGTTTGGCCACCTTCCAAGCTTTTGATTTGTTTCTTTGCTTTCTGCCTTGGCTTCCTGGTTCAAGTGCCTTTTGAAGAAATCCTAACCTCCACTCTTCAGCAATGCTGTTGAAGGCTCATATCAGGATGTGCATCCCAGAGTTGTTTATAAAATTAGAACAAAACTGGAAGCAACTAAAAGCCTGACAATACGGAACTGGTTAAATACCGTATGGCTCCTCCATATGATGGAATATTACATCGTCATTAAAAATCATCTGTTGGGAGAATATTTAAGGATGCAGGAAAATGCTCAACTTATAATGATGAGTGGAGAAAATTAACCTTAAAAAAGGAATCAAGGCGAGGCAAACCTTATGACCGCAAGTGTATAAATATGAAAATGTAAGTAAAGAAAAAAATACTGGAAGACACCATACAAAGATGGCCTTCAGATGGTGGGATTCGGGGAATCTATTTTATCGATACTTCTCTGTATCTTCAAATTTTCCTACAATGAGCATAAAAACTTACTTTTATAATCAGGAAAAATATTTAAACTTGTGGAACTTGTCTTGCTAAATATTTGGGAGAAAGAAAAAAGATTTTTGGTCTTTCCTAGACCAGGAGACAGGGAGGAAGTGTTCTGGATGCCATTATGGAATCTGTCCAGAGAGAGTTTGCACCAAAATAAATAAATGACTAATTGATTGGCATATCAATAATAAATGAAAATTTTATTTTTTTGATAAATAAAGAAGGGGCAAATCTTCCTTACAGAAGCATTCCATTGAATGTAGGTAAACCACCCCCCAAAGTAATCTCTCCTCCTTTGATAATGGGCAGGACTTGGTGACTCTTCCAAAGAATAGAGTAGAGAAAGGGGTTTTATAGTTTTACAGCAGAGAAAATGATAGACACCACTTTAACCTAGTGATGAAGATTAACATCCCCAGGGGATGTGGTTTCACGTAACGCTTGATTTGACGTGATGAGGAGGCTACGTCAGCTCTGGGGCCTTCTTCCCAAAAGCTCATCACCCCAGTTTAATCATGAGCAAAGCATCAGGTGAACCCAGATTGGAGGACATTCTACTATATACTGACCAGTCTTCTTTAAGACTGTCAAAGCTTTAATAAACAAGGAAAGACTGAGAAACTGTCACAGACCAGATGACACAAAGGAGACGTGACAACTAAATGCAAGGTAGGATCCTAGAACAGAAAGGGGACATTAATAGGAACATGGATGAAATCCAAATAAGGTCTGGAATTTCATTTTTTTTTTTGAAACATGTGTGGGAGAGATTATTAGCCATTTTTAGACAAATAAGACTCAGAGAGACTGAGCCACCTGCCTGAGGTTGTCCAGCTAGCCAATGTCAGTACCAGGATGTGNGGGACATTAATAGGAACATGGATGAAATCCAAATAAGGTCTGGAATTTCATTTTTTTTTTTTGAAACATGTGTGGGAGAGATTATTAGCCATTTTTAGACAAATAAGACTCAGAGAGACTGAGCCACCTGCCTGAGGTTGTCCAGCTAGCCAATGTCAGTACCAGGATGTGAGCCTTGACATTTCCTCTTCCCTATGCTCTGGACATGGTCCCAGAAGGACAGATACAGAGAGGGGAGAGGAGGGAGGAAGCGAAAGAGAGACAGCAAGGGGGGGTACTTTTTCAAGGAGCAATTTCTTAAAACTTACTAAAGTCTGGGGTGGAAAAGATGGAAGCTCAGAAACAGGAGGGTCCTCCTCAGAGGTTCTTAATTTGTTGAGCAATGATTCTAAAGATGTCAGTAAAAGACAGATGATGATGGAGCAAGCCAAATGCATTGAAATTGTTCTCAATATATATATTTTTTTAAATAAATAAATATATATATTATATAATTTTTTTGGCAGCTGGCCAGTATAGGGATATGAATCCTTGACCTTGGTGTTATAACATCTCAAAATATTTTTTAAAAAGAGATTTGTGATATAGTTTAAGAGATGTGATCTTTTATTACACATTGACAATAAGACCTAGCAACAGGTCAGATAAGTTCCATAATTTCATGGCAATGTTAAGCGTAAAAGACTGTATTAATCTGTTTCTGTCACTTATAACAAAATACCTGGAACTGGGTAACTTATAAGAAAATGAGATTTCTTGCTTACAGTTTCAGAGGCTGGGAAGTCCACAGTGCAGGGAACACATCTGGTGAGGGTCTTGGTGGTGGTAACAGTAACCAAGGGGTCTCACATTACAGAAAAATGGTGGAGCAGAGAGAGACTTCTCATGTGCTATTCTTTTAAAGCCCTCAGAACCACACCCCTGACCACCATTTTTAATCCATTCACTATGGCACGATACTCAGAGGCTAGTCACCTCTTCAAGGCCCCACCTTTCAATTATAATAGGATTTCCCACCCTTTTAATGGTCACAGTGGGGATCAAGCCTCAATGATGTTGGGTATCCAATATACAGCAAAGACTTCGCATGATATCTGTGAACTGTATGTAATTTCTACTGGTTCTAGATATCACCAGTTCTGCTGTGGTTTGCTCTCTTCCTTCCTAGAGAAGAAAATACCCCACTTCTGGTAGAAATGAGAAGAAGTAAAGGAGTAGTAGAGTACAAATTCATGGACTTTCTTTCTAATTCTATCCTTGGACCCTTAAAGATTCCCCCCAATCCACAGCTGAGACTTAGAGAATCTCACAAGTGGCTTCTGCAGTTGCTGAGGCTAGAAAAACCCTCTGAGGAGATGATAGTTTAGCAGGTAACTGAAATTCTTGCTGGGTGTGTCTGGCTCAGCCACAGCCTCAACCAGTGGCCCAGCCCAGAATGTCAGTTGTGTCAAGGTTGAGAAGTCCTGCTCTAGGAGACCAGGCCTCCTTGGGGGTGGAGGATTGGGGCACTGGCTGGGCATTGAGTTGAACCTACCCTGTAAGGACTCTGTGATGGGGTGAGTGCCTGTCCATGCCCAAGGACAACAGATGGCAGGTTTATTGGAAATCCTGTGCCAAAAATAAGGTCCAACTCACATCTAACTGCTGTAAAACAACCTCAGTTGACACAGTCCATCTCCATCCTTGGCCCAGAGCCTCGAAGGGATCCCTATGTCCCCTATGCCCACTAGACAGGCCTTGGGCCTGGACTTTCCTGTGGCCTGAGCCAGATCTGGGCAGCCTTCTGAAATTTTGATAAATGACCAGCTACTTTCTCTGTGCCACCCTGTTCTGAGAACTTCCCTGGGCATAAGCCCATGACTCCTTGATTGTAACCCTCTGAGGTAGGGCCTTAAATATCACCATTTTATAGATGAGGAAACTGAGGCCCAGACCCATGCACAGCAATTTAGGGTCAGAATCCAGCTCTGTCTGACCCAACATCAGCTCCCTCAGAATCTGCTATTTACTGCCTCCCATGGCAAATAAGATCAAGAGCTAGTTCTCCAAGTTCAAGGAGGTGGGATGGGGAGCCCCACAAGGACTGTACTGGGGCCATTTGCTGGAGACAAGAGTGGGAAGCTCTGTGTTGTTCTTGGTCCATTTCACAGGGACCCCCTCACCATATGGGCCTCATGAAGCTCAGAAAAGCCAGAAATTGCCTCCACCCAACACAAGGGAAGGTCCCCAATGCCCTCTTTTCCAGCTGGGCCAAGGCATATTGGGGTCTCTGTGTGGGGGATGGAATCTACTCTCTCTTGGTTGCTCCCAGGGAGGGAGGGAAGAGGGACTGGGGTCCTTGGCCAGGACCATCCATGAACAAGTAGGGGGTTCTTCCAGGGGGACAGGACCAGGATGTCTTGAGTTAATTTCTGGCTGCTATTAGCTGAGAGCTTACTGTGTGCCTGGCATCTGCCTTGCAATATCTATTGTTCCATAAAACAACCCTAGGAAGGGAGATAGTTTTAACCCCATCTTCCAGGTGAGGGAACTGAGGCCCACAGGAGTGAAGTGACCTGCTAAGGTCCCCTAACCAAGAGTGAAAAAGTCAGGATTCAATCCCAGCTCTGGACGCTAATCATTACACTCCCTTTCACTCTCTGTCTTTTTTCTGTCTTTGTCTTTCTTATTCTTGCTTGTTCCCTCTCTCGCTCCATCTCTATCCATCCATCTATCATCTGTCCATCCATCTATCCATCTATCTACCTATCCATCTGTCTGTGTATCCATCTATCCATCCATCTATCCATCCATCCATCCATCCATCCACCCATCTATCCATCCATCCATCCATCTATCCATCTTTCTATCCATCCATCCATCCATCCACCCATCTATCCATCTGTCCATCCATCCATCCATCCATCCATCCATCCATCCATCCATCCATCCATCTGTCCATCCACCAATCTATCCATCTATCCATCCATCCATCCGTCTATCCATCTGTCCATCCATCTATCCATCCATCCGTCTATCCATCTATCCATCCATCCATCCGTCCGTCCATCCGTCCGTCCGTCCATCCATCCATCCATCCATCCATCCATCCATCCATCCA
>NW_007727966.1:21985-30090 GCF_000696425.1 Galeopterus variegatus
CTATCCATCTTTCTATCCATCCATCCATCCATCCACCCATCTATCCATCTGTCCATCCATCCATCTATCCATCCATCCATCCATCCATCCATCCATCTGTCCATCCATCTGTCCATCCATCCATCCGTCCGTCCATCCATCCGTCCATCCATCCATCCATCCATCCATCCATCTGTCCATCCACCAATCTATCCATCCATCCATCCATCCATCCGTCTATCCATCTGTCCATCCATCTATCCATCCATCCGTCTATCCATCTATCCATCCGTCCGTCCGTCCGTCCGTCCGTCCATCCATCCATCCATCCATCCATCCATCTATCCATCCGTCCGTCCGTCCGTCCGTCCGTCCATCCATCCATCCATCCATCCATCCATCCACTCATCTATCCATCCATCCACCTGTCCATCAATCCATCCATCTGTCCATCCATCCATCCATCTATCCATCCATGTTTCTCTCTCTTCCTTTTCTTTCTTCTCCTCTTTTTGCTCCTTCTCCTCCTCCTCCCTTTTTTCTCTCCCTCCCTCCCCTTCCCCCTTTCCTGTCCTTTTCTGTGTTTCTCTTACTCTCTATTTCTCTCCCTTGGTTAATGTCAGTTGGGAAAGCAGCAAAACAGTGTTTAGTTGGTGATCATAAATGCATGTCCTTTGACAAATGATCGCTAATGAAAAAGCCTTTTTTCATTCATAGATGTTTGTCTTGGTCAATATCAAAGCATTAGACTTTGGGGGGCTGTAAGTTGCTCATTCACTCAACAAACATTTATTGAATGCCTGCTGTATGCAGGCACTCTTCTAAGCACCAAGGAGCTGATGTTAGCAGGGGAAGCCAGTGATCAAGGAGATAAAGGGCGTAGAGTGAACATTAAATATTTTAGGCTTTGTGGGCCACACGGTTTTTGTCACAACTATTCAGTCCGCTGCCGTAATGCAAAAACAGCCACAGACAGAACACAGAAGTGAATGGGCATGGCTGTGTACCAGTCAAACTTTAATCTACAGAAACAGGTTGGTAGCCCACGGGCTGTAGTTTGTCAACCCCTGTGTTAGATGATGTTAGAGGATGGTAAGAGTTAAGGAGAAGAATAAAGCAGTAGAGGAGTTTGGGATCGTCAAGGTGAGATGTTGCGATCCTTCTAGTAAGACCTGAAGGAGGTGAGGGGAGTCATGCTGGTATCTCAGGGAAGGGCAAGCTAGGCAGGTGGAACAGCTAATGCAAAGGCCCTGAGGTAGGACTGCTCCTGGCATTTGTGAGGAACAGTGAGGCTGCCCCGGTGGCTGGCAGGGAGTGAATGAGAGTGAGAAATAGAGCTGATGAGGCAAGGGAGATGCCAGGAGACCTCATAAGCAGAGAGCCCATATAACTTACTCAAACCAGGACAGTTTTGAGAGTTAAAGGGGAAAAGAGGACTCCAAAATTAACAGGCGTGACATGATCTATAGCAGGTGTAAACTGGGACACATGGCATCCCTCATGGCCACTGTCAGACCTTGGCTTTTTCACGGTCAAATCCACCCCATTTTTCCATTTTTATCCCATGTACTGGGAAATTGGGTGTTCTCCTGAGCTCTTTTTTTTTTTTTTTTTTTTTACATCCTTTACACTTTTTGTGAATGAACCATGCTCAAAAATTTAGAGGAAAATAAGCCATAAAACAGCAGGCACTTAAGGATTTTGCTGGGGCTCAGCCATTAATTTGTTTGATGAGTATTTATCGAGCGCTTACTAAGTGCCACACGCCACGCGAGGCACCGGTAGTACTGGGATGAATCAGTATCTTCCCTCGCCCTTAAGGATCTCATGGTCCAATTATTACAAAAATAAACTACTGTGCAAGTGTAATGAAGGGGTAAAGTAGCAGGGGAAAAAAGCAGTTAGTTGTAAGCCAGAATGGCGGATCTACCTTGTATGATGCCAGTAAATCACATCACCTCTCTCAGCCTCAGTTTCCCCATCCATTGGACATGGAGGTTGCAGGAATTGAGGCAGATAAGAGAGTATTTTGTCAGCCCAGAAATGTTCTATTAGTGTGACAGTGGTTCTGCCTCCTGCCTCTTCATTCCCAGGGAAGCAGATAATCGTTTGGACTGGAGATAAATATGTTTCCTGTCGTTAGCATTATTTATTTTTCTTTTTTAAAATTTATTATAAATATTTTGGGGGTTCAATGTTGACATATGTTGATCAAACCAATATTATTAGCATATATATTATTACAAATCATACTTATTCTTTATGACCCTTGTCCAATCTCTCCCCATCCCCCTCTCCCTCCCCCCATTTCTAATGACCCTAGATTTCTTCTCTCCCTCTGAAAGAGTAATGGTTACTCTGTTGATTTGTTGTCCAGATGATCTGTCCTTTGCTGAGAAAGGTGTGTTCAGGTCCCCCACTACTATTGTAGTGTAGATGTTTCTTCTATCACTCCGGAATGTGCTTTGTAGAGAGAGGCATCCTCTTTTCTTCTTTGGTTGCCGCTGGTGACCCTCCTTGTATCAATGCACTTGAGTGGCTGGAGGGCCTTCTGTACGGTGGTTGTAGAGTCTAGCCACTTTTGCAGCAGCTATGGCTATTATGGTGGATGTGGTGGGCCACACACATGGAAGTGGTATTTTTGGAATGCTCCTTGCCTGGTTGCAGGAGGGAGGGTCATATCCTGATCCATACCTCAGGACCCCGGGTGGGGCCCCATGGCAGCAGCAGCCTGCCTGGTTGCAGGAGAAGGGGTCAGTCCCTGGCTCTATCTGTTTTTGTATTCTAAGATGTTGGTGTGGAGCATTTGGGTGGGAGGAAGAGAGAGAAAGGGGGAAGTTAATAGGGTAGGAGACGGAGGAAGGAGGGGGGCAAAGTTGAGGCCCACGGCATCCCCCTCATTCCTGCAGGGGAGACCAGGAGGCTTCCAGTGGTGGCTTCATCATTGCTGAGCTGAATGCAGATGTCAAGGGGGTGTGACTGAAACCCTCAGGCCCCCCACCCCACTGCCCCAGCTCGGGATCCTGGGGTGTTTCCTGTGGCTGTTCGGTGGTTGTCAGTGAGCTGGGTGCGGGTGTCAGGGGGCATGGCTGAGGCCCCTGGCCCTCCCCCGCTCCCTGGCTTGGGGGCCAGGGGCTTCCAGTCCATATAGGTTTTATAGGTGTCCTTGGGGGAAGTGAGACCTTTACTACTTTAATATTAGTAAATTAATATTACTTTGCCTCCCACCCCCATGGAAGTGGTGTTTTGGTGTGCTCCTTGCCTGGTTACAGGCGGAGGGGTGGGCCCTGGCTCCATACGTCAGGACCCCAGGTGGGCCCCATGGCAGCAGCTGTGTGCCTGGTTCTTTAGCATTATTTAAACGGTCTGACAACAGGGACTTCAGGATCATGTGTGTTCACCATTCAGCCATTGCTTAATGAGCACTACTATGTGCCAAGTTCTGTTCTGGGCACTGGAGACCAAGACAGGAAAAATCCCTACCCATGGAGACCTGATGTTCAAGCTGAAAATCTTGAAATAACAACATGAATCAACAATATGAATCAGAGTAGAATGAGATGGGAAGAGAATGAGATGTCTGGCTGGTCTGTAGGAAAGGGCAAGTCCTTTTAATCATGAGGTCCAGGAAGGCTTCTCTGAAGGAGCACAGTGGATCTAAGGCTGAGCAATGAGCAGGANCTTTTTTTTTTTTTTTTTTTTACATCCTTTACACTTTTTGTGAATGAACCATGCTCAAAAATTTAGAGGAAAATAAGCCATAAAACAGCAGGCACTTAAGGATTTTGCTGGGGCTCAGCCATTAATTTGTTTGATGAGTATTTATCGAGCGCTTACTAAGTGCCACACGCCACGCGAGGCACCGGTAGTACTGGGATGAATCAGTATCTTCCCTCGCCCTTAAGGATCTCATGGTCCAATTATTACAAAAATAAACTACTGTGCAAGTGTAATGAAGGGGTAAAGTAGCAGGGGAAAAAAGCAGTTAGTTGTAAGCCAGAATGGCGGATCTACCTTGTATGATGCCAGTAAATCACATCACCTCTCTCAGCCTCAGTTTCCCCATCCATTGGACATGGAGGTTGCAGGAATTGAGGCAGATAAGAGAGTATTTTGTCAGCCCAGAAATGTTCTATTAGTGTGACAGTGGTTCTGCCTCCTGCCTCTTCATTCCCAGGGAAGCAGATAATCGTTTGGACTGGAGATAAATATGTTTCCTGTCGTTAGCATTATTTATTTTTCTTTTTTAAAATTTATTATAAATATTTTGGGGGTTCAATGTTGACATATGTTGATCAAACCAATATTATTAGCATATATATTATTACAAATCATACTTATTCTTTATGACCCTTGTCCAATCTCTCCCCATCCCCCTCTCCCTCCCCCCATTTCTAATGACCCTAGATTTCTTCTCTCCCTCTGAAAGAGTAATGGTTACTCTGTTGATTTGTTGTCCAGATGATCTGTCCTTTGCTGAGAAAGGTGTGTTCAGGTCCCCCACCATGTTATCATAGAGCAGATGCTCCTTCTGTCGCTCTGGAATGGGCTTTGTGGAGAGAGACATCCTCTTCTTTGGTCTCTGCTGGTGACTCTCCTTGTGTCAATGCACTCCAGTGGCTGGCGAGCCATCTTCACTGTGGTTGTGGCATCTAGCCGCTTTTGCGGCAGCCATGGCTATTGTGGTGGCTGTGGTGGGTCACCCCCATGGAAGTGGTGTTTTGTTGTGCTCCTTGCCTGGTTACAGGCAGAGGGGTGGGCCCTGGCTCCATACGTCAGGACCCCAGGTGGGCCCCATGGCAGTAGCTGTGTGCCTGGTTCTTTAGCATTATTTAAATGGTCTGACAACAGGGAGTTCAGGATCATGTGTGTTCACCATTCAGCCATTGCTTAATGAGCACTACTATGTGCCAAGTTCTGTTCTGGGCACTGGAGACCAAGACAGGAAAAATCCCTACCCATGGAGACCTGATGTTCAAGCTGAAAATCTTGAAATAACAACATGAATCAACAATATGAATCAGAGTAGAATGAGATGGGAAGAGAATGAGATGTCTGGCTGGTCTGTAGGAAAGGGCAAGTCCTTTTAATCAGGAGGTCCAGGAAGGCTTCTCTGAAGGAGCACAGTGGATCTAAGGCTGAGCAATGAGCAGGAACCGGCCAACCCAAGACCTAAGGGGACAGGGGCTCCAGGAAGAGGCTCGGAGAAGGGAAACTACTGGCTCATTGTGATCTTGAATGTGACATTTTTGTGATCAATTTCTCCACTGGATATACAGGAGACACTCTTCCCCACCTGCCTCATGAGATCTATATAAGGATCAATGAGAAGGAGGCATTTGAGAAACACCTGAAAGAAGTAAAGGAGCAAACCATAAAGATATCAGGGTGTATCCATCAGCACAGCTAGGTTATGCCGCAGTAACAAGCATTCCCCAAAGCTTTCATGGCTTTAAAATGAATGCATTTCTTGTTTGTACTCCGTGTCCAGTGCAGGCTGGGGGAGAAGGGGTCTGTGCTTGGCTAGTCACTTGGGACCCAGCCAACAGAGCAGCCATCACCTAGAATGTTGCCATTTGCTGTTCCAGAAGGAAAAGAGAGCCCTGGAGGCTCCCATACTGGAAGTTTAATGCTCTGGGTCAAAAATGATACAGTTATTTCCAGTCACTGCCCATTGGGAAGCACTCACCATGCAGCCCTCAACCAACCACAGGGGACCAGGAAGGGCCATCCCACCATATCGCCAGAAATATTTGATGTCAGTGCTGATGGGGAATAATAGTGTTCCAGACAGCAGAACTCTTTGAGCCTTTGGAAGAAAGACGAGGCAATTTCTAGAGCACATCCTTCCCAGTATTATTAATGACTTTAACAAGCGAGCAAGCTGTCCTGCCCCAACCTCCTCCCCAAGTCCAGACTTGTTTGCACCCCAGCCCTTAATGTGAACTGCCAAAGGAGATGAGAACCAGCAGTGGAGATCTGTGCCGCCCACCTGTGCTGATGAGCTGTCATGGGATAGCCATGGCATCTCCAGTGTTTCAGTTTATGAAATTCATTTCTTATTTTGCTCCTGAGCAAATCCCACTCACCCATGGAAAGCCCGTCTCCTAGTCAAAAACTACACCCACCCCTCTGCCAACTTCTTCTCTGCAAATTGTTGGATCCAGGGTGTGAAACTGAATAATTAAACAGATTCGAAAGAGGGAAAATGTCTCTCAAGTCAGGCAACAGAGCCCCAGTCTCCAGGGAGGAAGGTGCAGGTGAGAGTTCAGGAGGGAGCTTAGCTTGGGAGTTGAGGGTGTGAGATGTGCAGGGAATTTGGACCCACTTCTCATTCATTCATTCAACAAACACTTATTGAGCACCAGCTGCATGACAGACACTGTGCTAAGAGCTGTGAATACAGCAGGGAACAAAAAGGACAAAGCCCCCGCCCCTTGTGGAACTGACATTCCAGGTGGGGAGACAGACCGAGAGCAAGAGACATAAGTATATAGGTGGTGAAGTGCTAAGGGGAAAAAAATAGAACAGGAAAGGGGAATCAGAAATGAGGGTGTGATTATAAATGGCCATCAGGGGAGACCTCCCTGAGAAGGAGCAAAGACCTGAAGGAGGTGAGCAAAGAGCCATGTAGCAATCTCAGCAAAGAGCATTCCAGGTAGGGGCAATAGCCCGTGAAAAGGCCCTGAGGTAGGACTGTGCTTGGCATGTTTAAGGAGCTGCAGGGAAGCCATGTCACTGCAACAGAATGAACTAGGGGAGAGTGGGAAGAGATAGGGCAGGGAGGTGACAGAGTTGGGGGACCACCTCTACATTTAGTAGCTCAGAGACTGTGTCAGTTTCCTTTGGCTGCTGTAACAAAGGACCATAGACTAGGTGGCTTAAAACAACAAATTTATTCTCTTACAGTTCTGGAGGCCAGAAGTCCGAAATCATGGTGTCAGCTGGGCCATATTCCCTCTGAGACTTTGGATAGAATCCTTTCTTGCCTCTCTCCTAGCTTCTGGTGGTTTGCTGACCATCTTGGGTGTTCCTTGGCTTGTAAACATGCCACCCTGATCTCTGCCTTCGTCTGCACATGGCCTTCACCCTGTGTGTTTCTGTCTCTGTGTCCAGATCACCCCTTTTTATGAGGACACCAGTCATAGAGGAGGAGCACCCACCCTAACGACCTCATCTTAACCTGATAACATCTGCAAAGACCCTATTTCCGATTCACAGGTAGCAGGTGTCAGGACTTCAACACATCTTTTTGGGAGACTCAGTTCAACCCACAACAGGGCTGCGAGCATGTGACTTTAACCTCTCTGTGCCTCAATTTCCTCTCCTGGAAGGTTGGGAATGGTTATATATTGCTCCTTGGTTTATAAGAGGATTAAATGAGCTCAAACAGGTCAAGCATCTGTCCATGTCTGTCACTGTGCTGGGCACTGTGTCTCATGGCCAGAGGCCCCTAAGTCAGAGAGCCAGGGCCTGGGCAGATGCAGGTGTTGTCGGCAGCGTCTGAGATGGAGCGGCTGCCTTGGCACTGAAGAGTCTCAGCTTCTTCTCCCTGTACATCCCTGCCCCTCTCCCTCACCTGTCCCCATCTGAGCCTGCTCCTCCTGATGGCTCAGTTTTTTCCTTCTGCTGGCCGGTGCAGGCTTTCACTCCCTGGGCTATATTTAGCCCCGAGAAATGGGAATAAGAAGCTCTCAGCCACCGCAGTGGTGGAGGGGAGAAGCACAAAGCCAGTCCTGCCTTCTGTCCATCCATGATCTGCTGACTCCATTCTTCTTCCAGAACCTTTCAGAAGCAAAGCATTGGAACTTTGAGGCTTGTTAAAACAAAGGTGCAGGCTGGAGACGGCTCATTCATTGTCCCCAGAATCTGTCTGTGTCTGTGATTCAAGTTGGCTTTTTTCGTTTGTTTTATTTTCAGTTTTTTTATTGTGGCAAAATACATATAACATCTTAATCATGTTAAGTGTATGGTTCTGTGGCATTAAGTCCATTCCCATGTTATGCAATCATCATCGCTGTTTATCTCCAGAACTTTTTCATCGCTTCCAACTAAATTGTCCCTGTTAAACACTAACCCCCCATTCCTCCTCCCCGGTCCCTGGGACCCACCATTCTACTTTCTGT
>NW_007727966.1:30744-32267 GCF_000696425.1 Galeopterus variegatus
TGTTAAGTGTATGGTTCTGTGGCATTAAGTCCATTCCCATGTTATGCAATCATCATCGCTGTTTATCTCCAGAACTTTTTCATCACTTCCAACTAAATTGTCCCCGTTAAACACTAACCCCCCATTCCTCCTCCCCGGTCCCTGGGACCCACCATTCTACTTTCTGTCCCTATGGATTTGGTTACTCTAGGGACCTCCTAGAGTGGAATCAGACAGTCTTTGTCCTTTTGTAACTGTCTTATTACACTGAGCATAATGTCCTCAAGGTTTATCCGTGTTGCAGCCTGTGTCAGAATTTCCTCCCTTTTTAAAGTGAAGTTGACTTTTTAAAAAGAACAACACTTTTTAATTGAAGTTAAATAAGCATGCNTAAAGTGAAGTTGACTTTTTAAAAAGAACAACACTTTTTAATTGAAGTTAAATAAGCATGCAGAAAATCCTATGGATCATAAGTGGAGAACTTGATGAATTTTCACAAACCAAACACACCCATATAACCAGCAACCAGATGAGGAAACAGATCCCTTTTAGCCCAAGAAGCCCCCCTCCTTTTTATCCCCTCTCCAGTCACTACCTCCCCCGAGATGTACCCCCATGAGGACTTCAAGTATTGTTGACTAGTTTGCCTGTTATTGGATTTCGGATAAGTGGACTTTTACATATATTCCCTTCTCTGTCTGGATTCTTTTGCTGGACATTAACCTTTTAGTATTTTATGTGCTGACCTGTGGCAGTCATTCATTTCATAATACTCCATTTATGCATCCTCTCTCTGGTTGGTAAAGATTGAAATTGTTGGCACTTTGGGGCTATTATGAATATCACTGCTATGAACATTCTTGTGCATGCCTTTGGCAAATGTGGGTTCATATTTCCATTGGGTAGCCACCCAGGAGTGGAATTACTGGGTCTTGGCAAAGATACATAACTAGTTTTAGTAGAAACTCTCAACCCATTTTTCAGAATGATTGTACCATGTGTTATGGGTTGTACTGTGTCCCCCCAAAATTCATATATTGAAGTCCTAACCCTCAATACCTCAGAATGTGAACTTATTTGGAAATGGGGTTATGCACACATAATTAGTTAAGATGAGATCATTAGGGTGGACCCTTGGAAATTTGGACACAGAGACAGACACAAGAGAGAAAGAATGCTGTGTGAAGACAGGCAGAGAACAGGGTGATACATCTATGAGCCAAGGAAAACCAAAAATTGACAGATAAACACCAGAAGCTAGGAGAGAGGTATGGAACAGATTCTCTCTCACAGCTCTTGGAAGGATCTGACTCTGCCAACACCTCAATCTTGGATTTCTGGCCTCCAGAACCGTGAGACAATAAATGTCTGTTGTTTAAGCCACCCAGTTTGTGGTTCTTTGTTACAGCAGCCACAGGAGACTAATATACCATGTTACCTACCCTTCCATTGGCAGGGAATGAGAGTTCCAGTTGCTCTGCAGCTTCACTGACACCTGGTATTGTCAGTCTTTCTTATTTTGGCCTTTCTTCTGGGCAGCAGCA
>NW_007727966.1:32819-39432 GCF_000696425.1 Galeopterus variegatus
CTTCACTGACACCTGGTATTGTCAGTCTTTCTTATTTTGGCCTTTCTTCTGGGCAGCAGCAATGTTATATGTGCTTTTAAAGGTGGGCTTTTAAAGCCACACTTGGGTACCCTGTGTTCTGCAGGTGCCATAGGGTGATGAACCACCGGAAGATTTTTCCTGTCCTGATGGCTGGATCCAAGGCTTCTCCAGCACAGAGGTTAAGTCCATGGACTCTGAGGCCTGGTCACCTGGTTCAAATCCCATGTTCACCACTCTCTAGCTGTGTGACCTTGGGCTGGTGATTTTGTCTTTCTGAGCCTCAGCTTCCTCAGTTGTAAAATGAGCATAATGATAACATAGGGGAATCATTAATATTAAGTGATAACATAGGTAATATGCTTAGAATAGTACTGTAAATACTCTATAAGTGTTCTATCTCTCTATCTCTGTCTCTGTTCTTGATTTTCTTCCCCTCTTCTTACTTCCTTCTTGCTATAGTGTTCTGTTCTCTGTTTCAGAAAAGAATGTTCCATTTGTGGACTTTCTCCCCCTTGAAAATTGAGCTGAGCACTTCTTGGAATTTTTTATGGTTGACATTGAGGCTGCAGGGAATGGAGGAGGGAGACACTTGAGGAAAAGGCTCATGGCCCTGCCATCTGGCTTGGTGACTTTGCCAGGCCACCAGACCCTGCAATCATGCACCTTCTCCAAGAGGAGACTGTGACTGTATTGAAAGAAGGGAGGGAATGAGGGATTCATTTCTCTACTTCAATGTGGTTGCTGTTTCCTTCTCCTCCTGGACTCTGGTCTGAGAAGTCCTTTTGTGTTTCATGCTGATTTCCAGGTCCTGTGAGTGATTCATTTCTCTACTTCAATGTGGTTGCTGTTTCCTTCACCTCCTGGACTCTGGTCTGAGAAGTCCTTTTGTGTTTCATGCTGATTTCCAGGTCCTGTGAGGACCACATGATTAGGAGGGAGCTTTGCCCTTCTGATGGTACCACTGGGGTTTCCTGCATTTTCCTCTCTGAGCTGCCAGAGCTCCAGGACTCCACAGGCCAAGAATACTGGGAGACAGGGCCCAAGAAGAACCAGAGCTCCCCTTTCCCCCACATGTCAGGTCCTACCTGAGTTCCACTCAACTCTCACCTGTTTTTCCTCCTACAATCTGCAGAGCAATGATGCCTCAGGGAACACTTGGAACTGGTTGTATTTCATTCCCCTCATCATCATCGGCTCCTTTTTTATGCTGAACCTCGTGCTGGGTGTGCTATCAGGGTAAGTTTTGACATTCCTCCCCATATCACTCCTCCTTGCAAACTTCTTCCCGGGAAGAGGCTATCAAAGCTTTGTTTTCATTCACTCTACAGAGAACAGGGTTCTTCCCTTGTTTCTGGTTAACAGACTACCATTAGCAAGCCATGTGCAGGTGCATAGGTTGCGCACTGCTATGGGCACCCAATGAGGGAACTCACAGGGGCTTTGCTTTCTGTAGTTTACATTAAAAAATATATATTTTGGGTTTCCCATGCTCCGTTTTCCAAATATAAAATCATAGCAAACAATCAAGCATGCATTTTCTTGACACACATTGTCCTCTATTTCCAAGATTTTTTGCAGGGGGGGATTAATCATAAATAGGTTTCATTTTTCTCACCACAAAAAGTCTGCGGACTGGTACAGTGGCTCCAAAGTGCCATCAGCAACCCCAGATCCTTCCAGCTTTCCACTCTGACATCCTTACCAGAGGCTTCCAGTCTCACAAGTACCTCATGGTCTCAAGATGGCTGCCTCATGCTTTCAAGATGGCCACTCCATGTTCCAAACAGGAAGAGGAAGAAGGAAAACAGGAAGCAGTTATATCAGGGAAGCAGAGCTGCTCCAGAAATCTTCAGTTTATGTCATATTGGTCTAACTTAAAAAAAGGCTGAAAATACTTTTTAGCCAGGAAAGCAGCCAGTGGTGGTTGGCATGGCATGGTTTTATGCTTTGGCTTTTGTCTCTAGCTAGGTGCAACTATTGGAAAGTATGGGGAGCTGGCAGAGAATCCATCCCTATAATATTCTGATCTCTTCCCAAAAAACTTACTCCTCCTGTTGAAAACCATTGCCCTCCAGTGGACCCCTAAATACACACACACTCCCTAAAATTTCCAAAACAGCCAGACCCTGGCTTTTTGTGCTTCTACAGGGAGTTTGCCAAAGAAAGGGAGCGGGTGGAAAACCGGCGTGCTTTTCTGAAGCTGAGGCGGCAACAACAGATTGAACGCGAGCTCAATGGGTACATGGAATGGATCTCAAAAGCAGGTGAGGCCCTTGCATCCTGGGGCCAAGGGATGGAGATCCCAAGCTATGGAGCACACAGAGAATCATGCATACAATTTGGAGAGGGGAGAGTCATGATAGGAGGAGAAAGAGAATCTAAGTTGGTAGTCGCAAATTTTATCAGCAAGAATCCAGAGATAATATTAAAGCTTCTGAGATGAAGCCAGGGGATGACATCACATAATTGTTGAGTTCTAAAATCAGATGTTGGTTCACATCCAGGCTCTGCCACCTCCTAGTGATGTACTTCACCTCCCTGTGCCTCAGTTTCCTCAGCTGTTAAATGGAGATAATGATACCTTGTAGGGTTGTTTGAGCATTCAGTAAAATAATCCAAACTAAGTCACTTAGAAAGAGAGTGCCTAACACACAATAGTCACATACAGTCATCCCTCAGTATCCTGGGGGATTGATTCCAGGACCCCCTGCTGATACCAAAATCCCTGGATGCTCAAGTCCCTCATATAAAATGGTGTGGTATTTGCACATAACCTATGCACATCCTCCTGTACCCTTTAAATCATCTCTAGATTACTTGTAATACGTAATGCCATGTATGTGCTATGTAAATACTTGTTACACTGTATTTTTTATTGTATTTTTTTGTTGCTGCATTTTTTATTGGGGTTTTTTTTTCTAAATATTTTTGACTGGCAGTTGGTTGAATCCACAGATGTGGAACCTGTGGATACGGAGGGCGGACTGTATTTGTTCAACTATGCAACGAACACTTATGGGGTACCTGCTGCATGTCAGGCACTGTTCTAGGCACTGAGGATATGGTAGTGGACACAGCAGACCAAATCTCTGTCCTCAGGGCTCTAACATTCTAGTGACAGAAACAAAACAAGGAAATACATGTGATGTTGAGTGCTGCCAAATGTAGAGAAGGAAAAACAGGGTAGGAAGGTTTTGTGAATGGTTGGAGGCAGGGTGGTCAGGGAAGGCCTCTCTGAGGAAGTGACATCTGAGCAGAGACCTGAAGGACGTGAAGAAGGAAGCTGCGGGTATATGAAGGGAGGGGCGTTCCAGGCAGAGGAATAGCAGCTGCATTGGAGGCAGGGTGGTCAGGGAAGGCCTCTCTGAGGAAGTGACATCTGAGCAGAGACCTGAAGGACATGAAGAAGGAAGCTGCGGGTATATGAAGGGAGGGGCGTTCCAGGCAGAGGAATAGCAGCTGCAAAGGCCCTGAGGCAGGAGCATAGCTGAGACCTAGCAAGGAAGCCAGTGTGGCTGAAGCAGAGTCAGCAAAGGGGAGAGGAGGAGGACAGGAGGATAGGGAGGTCACCGAGGCCAGATCAAGCAGGGACTTACAGGCTGTGATGGGGATGCTGGTTTTTCTTTTGAGTGAGGTGGGGATAATGTTGGCTATGACCGTGGTGGCTGAGGTGGGGCTGGAAGTCAGAAACAATTGAGCAGCACATTTTTTTTTGACTGGTTGAGCGATCACTGTCGGCCAGGAGAAGATGAGGGTGGCCGGGCAGACCCTTCTCCTTCCTAATCTAAGGGAGCTAGTCCCCAAGAGAGTCCTCCAGACTCAGGAGCTTAACTCTGTTCTCTTCCTCCTCAGAAGAGGTGATCCTCGCTGAGGATGAAACCGACGGGGAGCAGAGGCATCCTTTTGATGGTAACTGTTTGAACCCAGCTCGGTGGTGGGTCCCAGGGGAGATGGGAGTCGCTGGGGCTGGGGAAACAGGTGACTCAGTTCTAAGGTGCCTCCAGGGGATAGAGCTCAGATTGTGCCAGGAACAAACATGAGACCTGGTCAGGCTCAGGGAGATCTGGGGAGTAGTGAGAATCTGCTTCCTGGAGGAATTTCAGGACTTCGTGCAGGGTTTTTGTTTTCTGGCCTCCCCTTTTCTGCTGTAACCATGTGCCCAGTTTCTTCTGGTTTGTGCCTTAGTTTTTCTCATCTGTAAAATGGGTATCATATAAAGGCCAACCTTATGGGATTTTTTTACTGAGGATTACATTAATTACAGCAAATAGAATACCCAGGACAGTGTCTGGCACAGAGTCATTATTATTTCTGTTTGCAAAATAAATAAGTAATAATAATCTTACCATGAAATCCAGCTTACCATTAAGAACTGCTGTCTCACATGTTAGAAATCTGGCTAGACAGAGTCATGATTTTTTATTGAAAATACCATGAGCAAGAAGGAAATAAAAGTACTAGGGCTGTGTTCCAATAGGTTACAAAGTGGATTTTACAAACCACTTTATTGGGGAGTGTAAATCACTTTCTGTGGAGTGTACACTTTAACTCATTATCCTCTGGAAACCTAAATATGGTACAAGAGAGTATTAAAATGTGGCCATAAACCCAACCTGCCCAGTAGCTATAATGGGAGTCAGGGGGCAGACTGTAAGAGTCACTGCATATCCAGTTTAGGGCTCCCTGAAATTTCTTAGGATTTAGAGATAGGTTAGAGGGATGTGTTTGCAAAATAATAATAATAACAATAACAAATATAATAATACTCCATGAAAAATACAGCTTGTTGCTCAAGATTATCTTCTCATGTGGTTGAAAGCTGGTTAGACAGAGTGATAACTTTCGATTGAAAATGCCAGACATTCAAAGGAAATAAAGGAACTGGGACTCTGTCCCAGAAAGTTATAAAATGAATTTTACTATTTTGGGAAGGGGAAGAGATTACCCATGGGGGATGTCTAAACCTCTTTATTGGTAGTGTATACCTGAATTCATTGTCCCCTGGAGAGCCCTTGAGGGAGTTTAGCCTCAATATTTGGGGAGAATTCCATAGTCCCAGCCTGCCTAGCAAGTATGTTACAGGTCAAGGGGTGGACTGTTTTCGTAAGTGTCATCCCTGTGTATCTAGCCCCAGGGCTCCTGGGAAGGGAGGTTTCTTAGAATTTTGAGATGGACTGGGGGGAAAATAGTGGCCTAGAGCCCAGACTTGAAGTTGGATTGAGTAGGACTTGATTCTTGTCTTTTTCCCTCAGGCAAAGTGATATTACCTCCCTGAACCTTGGTTTACACATCTGTAAAATGGACGTACTACTAGTTCCCACCAAACCAATTGTCACAGGGGTTAAATCCAAGCATGTACTCTGTCCATATTGTCCTTGTTGCAAAAAGGGTAACGTCTTTTTCTCTTGCCATGTTTCCATTGTTGGAGCTCTGCGGAGAGCCACCATAAAGAAAAGCAAGACAGACTTGCTGAACCCCGAGGAGGCTGAGGATCAGCTGGCCGATATTGCCTCTGTGGGTGAGTCTCTCCCCGTGCAGCCCAGCAGTTATTCATCACCAATCACCTGAGAGCAGGAGCTGAGGGCTTGGGGACCAGGCTGCCTGGATTTGGATCTCAATGCTGCCTCTTAGCATCTGTGTCTCGTGGCATAGATTACATGGTTATGGGGATGACAACAGTGCCTGTCTTATATTGTTGTGGGAATTCAACTAAATGCTTTTAGAACCAGCTCCCAATAATGTTGACTAATAATTATTATTCATTCAGGATGTATTTGTTGGGGGGTCTGCTCTTATCAGATGCCCAATTGTGAACAAGATGGAGACAGAATCCTTGTCCTTGGGGAGCTCACATTCCAGGGCAGGAAATAGATATTAAACAGAGAATTAGGCAAATAAAGATGGAGACAGAATCATTGCCCTTGGGGAGCTCACATTCCAGGGCAGGAAATAGATATTAAACAGAGAATTAGGCAAATAAACCTGTAATGGTAATGGCACTGCAGAAGAGACGCCCTGGGTGTGGCCCACTATGGAAGGGTGGGGCATGACCAGCGAAGGCTTCTCAGAGGAGGTGACAGTTAAGCTAAGAACTGAAAACTGGGTAGGAGCTCACCATGGTGGTGACAGCAGAGATAACTGTGTGGAAGGTGGCACTCAGACCTTTGCTGTTGGTTACCACAAGGGCCAGAGTTTGAGGAGGGAAGAGGTATTTATTCTTTTCTTTCTCACCCTTCTGTACTGTTGATCTGTTGACTGAGACTGTGGTGCTTTTGACCTTCTGCAGTGAGAACATATTGCTGTTTTTTTGGAAATGGGGTTTTAAAAATTCCAATCATAAAAGAGTGGGCAGAACATCCAGGCAGAGGAAATAAGACTGGAATAAGGCTGGGGGAAGAAGAAATTTAGGCTGTTTGCAGCCTAGAGGAAGAAAGAATGGAAGAGAGAAGGATAGGGGGAGGTAGGGAGGGAGAGAGGGAAGGAAGGACAGAAGAGAAGCAGAGGAAAAAAGAAGGAAGGGAGAGATGAGGTGGGGGGAGGAAAAGGGAAGGAAGGAGGGAAGCCCTCTGAGGAGCTGATAGTTTAGCAGGTA
>NW_007727966.1:40100-41358 GCF_000696425.1 Galeopterus variegatus
CAGTTATGTACAATTACTCCCCCTACCCTTTGGGCATATTTCCTTGGGGATAATTATAGGATCAAAGGTATTAACAGCTTTTCAACACTCATTATTCACAGAGCCATTCTGAGTTTCAGGAACATGGAACCCATTTAAAAACCTGCCACGTATGTGTACGTTCATGGATTCCCCACCCCAGTCATTGAATATTATCAATTTAACTTCCTTTCCCAGTTAAGTAGGTGTGTGATGATACCTAAAAGCTGGTTTTCATTTGCATTTTTAATTTCTAGCCAAAACACGCTTTCCTTGTCAGGAGGAACAAGTTCTATTTCCACATGTGGGTACATCTGCTTAATCTCCTTTGAGCAGGTGTCAAGAATTATAGCAATTGATGCTTTGTGCCTTTGATCAGTTATTTCTGTGCTGTGTATTAGGTTGCTTCCATTTTTAAAAAGCTGCATTGTTATATTTTGATAAGCAAACTTTTGGGGGGTTCATATACATTTATTGAATACCAGACATTAAAAAAATGTGGGTACCTGAGTCAGAATCTCCGCTATGGATAAGATGGTCCACCTGCCATATTTTTCATCAACCATTCTGATGAAGATGAAAAAGTGATACGACCCAGTATTGGCAAGGATGTGGCAAAATGGGCTTCTGGTGTATGGCTTGGCATTATTTAATTATAGATGTTTATGTTATTTGACCTGACCTAGCATTTCCACTTCAAAAGCCTTTCTTCATGTGTGCAAAAGATCTATGTCACAGCATCTTCTCAGCAGCATTGTTTCCAGTGTTTGAAAAGTAAAAACCAGAAACAACACACATGCCCAGCAGTGGGGAGATGGTTAAAGACTTTATAATGTGCATATATATTTATATACGTACACACAAATACATACACATGCATACATATGTATATATGTGTATATATATATTTCACACATATGCATATATATTATATATATATAGTGTGTGTGTATGTATATATATATATTTATATTTACAATGGAATACTACACAGCCAGGAAAAAGGACAAGGTTGCTGCTGGCATCGAAAGATGTTTAACACATATTTTTCAGTGAAAAAAGCAAGTTGCACAACGCTATTTACAATATGATCCAATTTTTTTTTTTAAATAATAAGATGTGTAAGATTTCCTTAAAGATGTGGAATTAGAGAATTACAAGGAATTTTTACTTTCTACATGACGTTTTTCTGGAATGTATGAATTAGTCACGTGTTACTTTTAAAATTAGATAATTAAAT
>NW_007727966.1:42354-43838 GCF_000696425.1 Galeopterus variegatus
TTTTTTTTTAACTGTTCTGGAGGCTGGAAGTCTAAGATCGAGGTGTCAGCAGGGTAGGTTTCTTCCGAGGACTCTCTCTTTGGCTTGTAGGTGGCGTCGTCTCTCTGAGTCTCCACATGGTCATCCCTCTGTGCATGTCTGTGTCCTAATCTCCTCTTGTTATAAGGATGCCAGTCAAATTGGATTAGGGGCATCCTAATGATCTCATTTTAATGTAATTATCTCTTTCAGGGCCCTATCTCCAAATACGGTCAAATTCTCAGGTGCTGGGATTTAGGAGTTCAACATATGAGTTTGTAGGGGGCAGGGATACAATTCAACCCAGAACAGGGAGGTAATCCAGGAAGCCATGAGAGACATTTACAGAGGGTTTGTCTGTGCAAGACCCTGCTCTTGGATTTGTAGCTGACAGAAGAAAACTTGCTACATGGGGAATCCAGGTCCAAGTCATGCAATTAATAAATAAGTGGAAAAAGGAAGATGAGGAACCAAAACTGTCAGGCTGAGTAAGGGCTGACACCATCCTATGGCACCTCTGTTAAAAAAAAGCAGGTGACTTTCAGCTTTCTAAATGGATCCAAAACACAAGCTTGTGGTTTGATCTCCCATGACCAGGTTTCCTACAGGCAAATTCACCAAGACCTACCTACTTGGCTTGGTTGCTCAAAAATGCAAAGGAAAGAGCCTCTAATTTAGCCAGTGGTTTCCTACCCCTAAAAGAAATCTCTGGAATTCCAGGGTTCTGACAAGGAAACACCTTTCCCTTTATTTATTCCTGAAAAGAAAATAATAATAACATGTGTTTCTAAGTAAGGCAGGAGCTATGTGGTGTTTGCCCTAATATTGTACCATAGCACATAATTTGTGATTCTACTGTTCTGTTGAATCAGTTGGTAAAGACATTAGAAAGTGGGTTCATTTACAACTGATGAACTTACTGCTGAAATGCAGAATTTGAGTCATTTACAGATGCTCCTCAACTTATGATGGATTATGTTACAATAAAACCTATCGTAAAGTTGAAAAATCATGTCGAAAGTGCATTTAATACTCTGTTAAACCCATCATAAAGTTGAAAAATCATAAATTGGACCATCTGAAGTCCAGATGTTCGTCGACTTACCCTGGGGTTACATCCCGATAAACCTGTTGTAAAGTTGAAAAAATTGTACATTGAACTATCATAAGTCAAGTCATCCTATGTCAGGGACCATTGATACATGAAAAGTTAAGCCATGTTGGTCAAAGGATACAAAATTTCAGTTAGGCAGGAGGAATAAGTTCGAAAGCTCTGTTGTAGAGCATGGTGACTACAATTAATAACAATGTATCGTGTACTCGAAAATTGCTAAGAGAATAGATCTGAGTGTTCTGACCACAAAAAAATAAGTGTGTGAGTTAATGCATATGTTAATTAGCTCAATCAAGCCCTTCCACAATGTATACAGATGTCAAAACATCATGTTGTACACCATAAATATATA
>NW_007727966.1:44762-48226 GCF_000696425.1 Galeopterus variegatus
AGCCTCTGGTTCCTCAGCTGTAAAATGAGCATAGCAATGACCCCAGCTTCCTAGCGCTGCAACAAACAAGTAGCTTATGGTGTGAAACGAGTTCCTTGCAGTGCCTGCTAAATATCCTATACATGTCCACCATTATTTTCATTCAAGGGAAGCAGAAGTCTGTATTTGTATGGAAAATCTCCCAGTTTTTAAATTTGGACCAATAGTTTCAACTTTTATAAACCCAGTGTGAGCCAGTATGGCCCCTGGGGTACAGACTTAAAATCTGTGTTTAGAATTTTGCTAATACAAAGTGGCGTCCTTCAGGGTGTTTGCTGTATTCGGTACCTGGCGAGTGGGGTTGGCTTGATAAACATGCCGGATGGGTGGACAAGTGAATGATGGATGGATGATGGATGGATGAGTTAACGAATTCACTAATGGATGCATGAACGTGTGAACTAATGAGAACAATAAATGAATGCAATTGAACGTTTATGAGAAGAGATATTTTAGAAGTTAAATTCAGCCTCTCTAAAACTGGGCTCTGACCCTCCCCCATAAACCCGCTGCCGTTCAGTGCATGGCAGCTCCATCCGTTTAAGGGCTCTGCAAAAACCTTGGCTCATCCCTCTCTCTCACACCTCCCTTCCCTCGCCTCCTCCCTGTCTCCCTCTCAACCTCTCCATTCCAGACACACTGACTTCCTTTTGCTGTTCCCCAGACGTGTCAGGCAGGCACATTCCTGTCTCAGGATCTTTGCCTTTGCTGTTTCTTCTACCTGAGCTACTTAAGATACTAAAGTGACTTAGGTCAACACCCTCACCTTGACCACTTGACTTAATACTGCAGCCTGCCCCATGGCCCCTCCTGGGGTTCCCAGTGCCCTTACTGTGCTTTATTTATTTATTTATTTTCGTTTTTCCACAGCACTTTTCACTTCCAGCACACTGTTAATTTACTTATTTATTATGTTCACTGTCTGTCTCCCCAGTCCTGGAAGGCAGGGCTCTGTTACCTAATACATCCTGAGCACCTGGAACAGAGCCTGGCACACAACAGGTACTCAATAAATGCTTTAGAGCAAAAATACGTGCAGGCAGAGAACATCATCCCTCAGTGATCACTTCTAAAGTGAAACATCCATGGAAAATTAAGGTCCTATCCATACCTTGTCCTGGAGGCCTTCTATGCATGCTCCATGCAACTCTGTTGCCTGACCCTGCATTGAGGGTCCTGAACAGAGGCTCCTGCTTCATCTTGTGACCACCCCACCTGCATCAGATGTGGCTGGGAGTGGGAGACCTGGACAATTGTGTCCAGCCTTGGAAAGCCATCAGCCTCCCCATTGACATCCTGAGCTCTCATTATTATTTTCAGGGACATTGACTTCTCATAAACTCCATCTCTGCAAAGCTAAGCCCATGGGTCATGATGGTCCCCTTGGGTCAAAGAGCTTGCCGGGGAGGCTAATAGATCCCCTGGCCATGATCCGTGCCTGGACAGCACATTGGTTAATTTCCTCTGCAGCAATGGCCTGAGCCTGACATTCTCTGTCTTCTCCCTGACAGGGTCTCCCTTTGCCCGAGCCAGCATTAAAAGTGCCAAGCTGGAGAACTCGACTTTTTTTCACAAAAAGGAAAGGAGGATGCGTTTCTACATCCGCCGCATGGTCAAAACTCAGGCCTTCTACTGGACTGTGCTCAGTCTGGTAGCCCTCAACACGCTGTGTGTTGCTATTGTTCACTACAACCAGCCCGAGTGGCTCTCCGACTTCCTTTGTGAGTATCACCCAGCCCCACCCCTGCCGGCTTTTGATCCCTTCCTCACACCCTTTTTCTGGTTCTCTTTCTCTGGTAGTATGTGTTCCTTTTTGGTCCTTGTTGAATCTGCCCTTTCATTTGGCCATTTTTACCACTATGATTAGGGCCAGTGTTGCTGCTGCCACAACAATGGAGCCCATCTTCCTCAGGCCTGAGAGCTGGAGGCTGGAATTCAGGCCACTAAATGTTTCTGTGATCTTTTTCTAAGAGAGAGACATAGTGCTACTGGTGAAGGGCTATTGGATAAGAGACAGAGAAAGAGGCCACAAAACAGCCAGATAGAAACAAAAGCATTTATATGATTTCTGTGTGCATCTCTGGGAATGTTAAAATAATGTATGGTTAAGAGATGGGGATGCCTTAGAAACAGGGAGTGGCCTATATGTTGTCTCTATTTTCTCTGCTCATTTTGACTCCCTGCTTCTTCTCCCCTCTTCTTTCAAACCTGCTGCTTTCCTACTTCCTCTCCTACCCTTTTTGGCTTCTTCATGTCTGGGATTCATTCCTAGAAGATCCTCTCCAACCAGTGAGAGCATCTTGCTCCCTCAATAGGTATCAGGATGCCCAAGGCTTCGCCTTCTGGGCCTATTTCCAAATTCCAGCAATTAGCAGGAGATGTCAGTATCAAAACTGAGGGCCAGGTGGGGGTGAGGAGAAGTAGTGAGAGGTGGGGAGACCTCTGGCCAGGATTTAAAATGTAAAGAGCTCTGAGTAATCAACAAGAGTAGTGGCTGGGAAGTGAGAGGGCAAGTAGATGCTCTGGCTGTGGCTTATGGGACCCAAGTGAGGTCTTCCCAACAACTTTTCTACCTTCTGGCTGCCCTCTTCATGCATCTATTGGTTTGTCTGACTTATTTCCTGCCCTCCTGACCTGGTTCAGAAATGACCTAGGACAGCCACAAGAGACAGCCAAGCCTAGAAATGCCTAAGAGCCACGTTGAGGTCATTGTCTCCTTGTAACCCTCATTGTTCTCAGTCATGTAGGTTGACCCTCCAGGACACTCCTCAGGGACAAGTTCTCTTTCCGAAAGCCCTGACCTAGTTCCAACCTTAGTAATTGTATTTGGTCCCTCTGGAGTCTCATAAATGAGGACTGTTTTCTTCTTGCTTTAACCTCTTCTGATAGTCTATTTTTAATCTCCTGTATTCTCCCCACTAATCACCTAGCACAGTCTGTCCTGGTTCAGGAACAGGGGATTGGGACTTCCTGCCTTGGGCCTCTGTGTCTGCAAAAGTCCTTTAATTATCCCCATTTTTCAGTTGAGAAAACTGAGACACAGAGAAGCTAAGTAACTTGCCCAGTGTCACACAGCTAGTAAGAGATGAAGACAGGATTTGAACCCAGGCAATTTGGCTTCAGAGTCCAAGCTGAGTCTGATGACAGAGTTCAACCCTGGGCACCCAGTGACCTAAATTCTCGATGCCTGCCCTACCTCTAACTTGCCATGGGACCTTAGGCAAGTCTTTACCATCATCTATCCATCAAAGATGTCTTTGATTATAAGGCACTGTTTTATTTGATGTGCTGCCAAGAAATAAAACAATGCTGCCATCTAAACATGCCAATTTTAAGACACACCTCAATTTCAGAGATGTCAAAAGGTGAACAAAGGGGCCGGCCCGGTGGCGCACTGGATAAGTGCGCCGCTTGGGAAGCGCGGC
>NW_007727966.1:49042-51527 GCF_000696425.1 Galeopterus variegatus
GCAACACCGAGGGTTGCGATCCCATTGCCGGTCCCCAGTCCGGTACGGGGGCAACACTGAGAGTTGCGATCCGTTGCCGAACACGGAAAAAGACAAAAAAAAAAAAAAGGTGAACAAAAATAGGTGTCTTGGAATCAACGAAGTGTAGTAGTTTCTTGAGATCTCAGACTCCTCATCTGTACTTGGTGGGAATTAAATTTGATGGTCCTGAAAGTTCGGCCACACTTACCGTTGCTATGGATGAGCAATTCTCTCAGGTCTTGTGCATCAACAGCTGTCATCTTTCCATGAATGAGCATCTCAGAAACTCTTCAGTTCCCCCAGAGTTGCTTCGGGTGGGTCTTGGAATGCACCAGATATTATGGACAGATTTTCTTTGCTGAAATTTTTTTAATAGAGACCCTAGAGTCTCCTTCAGTCACTAGGAGCTCCGTAGAGTCCTACAAATAAGAAGTTTTGATGAGAAATGAATATGAAGAACTTGACAGTCACTTCGAACCACCTTTTAAAAGGAAGATGTAACAAACACCTTTGACCATTGTCTTAGTCCATTTGTGTTTCTACAACAAAATACCTGAGACTGGGTAATTTAATAAAAGCAGAAATGTATTTTCTCACAGCTTGGAGGCTGGGAAATCCAAGATCAAAGCACTGGCGGGTTCAGTTATCTGGCAGAGGCTGCTCTCTGATTCCAAGGTGGTGCCCTGAACACCACCTCCTCTGCAGGGGAGGAACACTGTTTCCTCCCATGGCAGATAGCAGGAGGGCAAAAAGGACAAACTCCCTCCATCAGGCCCTATACAAGGGCACCTAATCCCGTTCATGAGAGCTTCACCCTCATGACAATCACCTCCTGAACGCCCCACCTCTTTCTACTGTTAGATTGGCAATTACGTTTCAACATGAATTTTGGAGGGAACAAACATTCAAAGCATAGCAGCCATCAAACAGAATTAGCTACGTGGCCGTAATTGTGAAATTCTTGAAAGTTAGCTTTAGTGCTCTGTCTTTCCTTTCTATATGCTTCCTTCCCTGCAGAAACCCTCCTCCCTTCTCCTTCCTAATCATTACTTGAATACCCTTGCCCTTCCTAACTCATCGTCTTCCTACCCCACCAAGAAAGCCCTCTCAGAAAAGAATCTAATATTAGCCAATTCTTTGCTGGGGCAAATGAATATTCACATTTTACCCCTTCCTGAGGCATATGCACTTTTATACCTTCTCAACAGAGCACAGAAGGCTTTGTCTTGCTCAAAGCATTTAGACCACCAGCAAGACAGGATTTCCAGGGGACATCAGATAGGTCTTCCAAGTTGGGAGAGAAATCATGCCTTAAATAGTTTGCCCATGGTGCTCCAACCAAGTACCTAACATGAGGATTACGAATAGGACATCATTATGATTTCTATTTCTTTTTTTTTTTTTCCNCCTTTGGAGCTCAGGCATGTAAAAGTAGATTAAGCATAATTCTCAGCTCATGACACACTGGGATCATGGAGCCATGTATGGCCTATTGTTATTTTGTTAATTAGCCGGTTAGTTGGTTAGTTAGTCAACACAAAATCTAGGTCCTTGGAAATAACCTACATTCAACCCTTCTCATGGAACCAGAACAAAAACTACAAGATGGAGACCTGCTGAACTTCTTCTCACTCCTCTTAAGATTGCCCTGAGGTTGGTTAGTGGTTGGTTGGTTGGAGGGTAGGGGACAATTGTTCTTTCCCTTTAACATGGGGGAAACTGAGGCCCATGGAGAGGAAGCATTTCATCATCCTTGGCCAAGGCCACCAAAGACCATCCTCTCTCTCCCTGCCTGCCATGCCAGGCAAGAGACAGGGCTGCTATTAAAAGGAAACTCAGAGCCACACAGAATGTAAAAATAGCAAGCCTTCCCCCAGCAAGCCTAACCTCCTTTCTGTTTCCTCCTTCTGCCTCCTAGACTATGCAGAATTCATTTTCTTAGGACTCTTTATGTCCGAAATGTTTATAAAAATGTACGGGCTTGGGACGCGGCCTTACTTCCACTCTTCCTTCAACTGCTTTGACTGTGGGGTAAGTGCTCTGGTTTCTAAGGGGATCATTTCACCAGCTCTTACCTAGAATGGCTGATACCTGAGGACATCAAAAGGGGAGAGGAGAGATCACCCCTGGATATGAGAGAGACAGATGCATACAGAAGGAATGAGAGGAAAACCCCAAACATTGGCAAGAATATGGAGCACCCAGAACTCCACCACCACCCATGGGAGGGGGAATTTATAGATTCTCTTTGGAAAGCAAGGGCAGCGTAGCCCAGCAATTCCACTGCTAGGGATGCATCTTAGAGAAACTCACACAGGTGCCTCAGAGACACCGGCAAGAATGTCCCTGTGTCTGGGAATGAAATTAGGGTTGTTAGCAAATTAAGTGGAGAATGCCCACCACGGGGCAGCCAGAATCACATGCTGTAATCCTATTGGCCTCAGAAAGATTTAATAATGTTTAA
>NW_007727966.1:52879-54477 GCF_000696425.1 Galeopterus variegatus
GGGGGGGGGGGGGGGTGGGTGGAATGGGGAGTGGCTGCTAATGGGTATGGGGCCTCCTTTGGGGGTGATAAAAATTTGGGGGGACTAGAGATGTGATGGCTGCACGACATTGTGAATGTGCTAACTGCCACCGAATTGTGCACTTAAAGGGGTTGATTTTACGTCGTGAATTTTACCTCAATTTTTTAAAAAAGGTAAGGAAATTGTTGTTATAAAATTCAGGATGGTGGTTCTGTCTCCGGGTTTCTGGAAGCTTCCAGGAGCTGACATGTCCTATTTCTTAATGTAGGTGGTAGTTGCATGGGCATTTACTTTGTAATTGTGTTTCAAGAATTCTCAGGTCTGCGGGAGCACCTAATAAGTAAAAAAGAGAAGGGGTGAGGGGTCAGGGACCCTCACTCTGCTGCATTTGGAGGTGGGAGTCGGGTTGGGTTCCTGCAAAGTTCAAGCCCAGGGAATGTTTGCAAAGTGCTTGAAACCAGACACTGTCCCTGGACATGAAACCAGGTCCTCTGCTCTAGGTTATCATTGGGAGCATCTTCGAAGTCATCTGGGCCGTCATAAAACCCGGCACATCCTTTGGAATCAGCGTGTTACGAGCTCTCAGGTTATTGCGTATTTTCAAAGTCACAAAGTAAGTCTTTGAGGTTCCTTGACATCCTGACGGGGACAGGGATGGGGGGTGGGATGGAGCCACCTCCAGCATCATGCCTCAAGGGCTGACTCCCAGCTCCCGCTTCCCTGGCCTGTCCTGACCCCTCCACCCGGCCTGTGTCGGCAGGTACTGGGCATCTCTCAGAAACCTGGTCGTCTCTCTTCTCAACTCCATGAAATCCATCATCAGCCTGTTGTTTCTACTTTTCCTGTTCATCGNGGCAGCGTAGCCCAGCAATTCCACTGCTAGGGATGCATCTTAGAGAAACTCACACAGGTGCGTCAGAGACACCGGCAAGAATGTCCCTGTGTCTGGGAATGAAATTAGGGTTGTTAGCAAATTAAGTGGAGAATGCCCACCATGGGGCAGCCAGAATCACATGCTGTAATCCTATTGGCCTCAGAAAGATTTAATAATGTTTAATAACCCTGAATATAGTACTGATTTCTGCCCTGTTGTAGGAAATTCCATGTCATTAGAGGAAAAAACAAAATACATACAAACAAACAAAACTTGCCTATATAGACGACCCAAGTGTTTAAAGAATAAAACTGGGCTGGCTGGTTAGCTCAGTTGATTAGAGAGCAGTGTTGACAACACCAAGGTCAAGGGTTCAGATCTGCAAACTGGCCAGCCACCAAAAAAAAAAAAGAAGAAGAAAACTAATTTCTTTCCATTAAAAAAGAATGTCCTGAGAAGCCTTATATGTTATAGTCCCAAGCCCCAATGCCCAAGTATCTCTTTGCAGTAAAATGGATACATAAATCGTGGCATATCCATATTATGGAATATTCTGCAACAATGAAGGGCAACCAACAGCCACACCCAACAGAGACGAATCTCACCCACATAATGTGGCACAAAAGGAAGCAGATGCCAACAAAATGAGTTCATATAGCTCATGCAAAATTCAAACGGACAAAATTAAAGCATATTGTTTAGG
>NW_007727966.1:55718-63931 GCF_000696425.1 Galeopterus variegatus
TTATTGCGTATTTTCAAAGTCACAAAGTAAGTCTTTGAGGTTCCTTGACATCCTGACGGGGGCAGGGATGGGGGGTGGGATGGAGCCACCTCCAGCATCATGCCTCAAGGGCTGACTCCCAGCTCCTGCTTCCCTGGCCTGTCCTGACCCCTCCACCCGGCCTGTGTCGGCAGGTACTGGGCATCTCTCAGAAACCTGGTCGTGTCTCTTCTCAACTCCATGAAATCCATCATCAGCCTGTTGTTTCTACTTTTCCTGTTCATCGTCGTCTTTGCCCTTTTAGGAATGCAGCTCTTCGGCGGCCAGTAAGTACTCAGCAAAATCTCCAACTTCTGCTTCCCTGGGGTCCAGCCACTCGGTGCATCTGGAGACCCACACCCAGCTCCACCATGCAAGCTACCCACCCCATGGCCCAGATACCCATTGCAGTCACCCAGACGGGCAGGGCCCTGAGTACCACTCAGGGTGTCCTCCTGCAGACAGAGATGCTGGAGACATTGCCTTGGAGACAAGATGCTGAGTCAAACCCTCAGAGCACCTGGGCCAACGTGGAATGTCTGTGTCCCCCTGCAGGTTTAATTTTGATGAAGGGACTCCTCCCACCAACTTCGACACTTTTCCAGCAGCAATAATGACGGTGTTTCAGGTACGGCCTTCACTCGGCTCCATGGGCCAATACCTCTTAGTGTCAAAGATTAATGTGCCTGCTCGGTGTCCGAGGGGTTTCCCTTAATTCCTCCTTGTCTACACTGCCTTTTCCCACTGTTTTAAAACACAGATTTTATTATTATTCAGATATGGTGAGGCCAAAAGACCAGGAGATGAATGCCATTGTAAAGATAGTTCGTTGGGCTGGCTGTCGGCTCAGTGGGTTAAAGCATGATGCTGATAACACCAAGGTCCAGGGTTCCATCCTCAGTACCTGCACCAGCCAGCTGCCAAAAAAAGAAAAGAAAAAAAGACAGTTTGTTAAACTCACAGATTCCAAGAGAGGGGACATGCCATGCCATGGGGAGGCCTCAGGGTCAGTCTGGAGGCAGAAGAAGAGGGGAAAACATGGGCAAGAGCCTGGATTGTGTTTTCCATGGGAAGGAACAGGCGAGGCAGAATAAACAAGCTTAGGATTGGCTAGTTTGGATCCTTTCGGTAGCTTTGGGGCAAAGGGCTCTCCCTAGTTGTCTGGTACCTGGCCCTGGGGGGACTAAGGCAGGTGGATAGTAGCCCGGAATGTGAGAGTTTCAGAAAGGAAGTGGTGGAGGTCTGGAGTGTGGATGGGTTTGTTTGCATGTGACGAGAGTGCTCGGGCTAAAGTGTTTACTATCTCTAGGGACTGGCTAGTCCTGGGAGGGGCTGTCCCTCCAGTCAGCAAACATCCAGATGTCAAAGCTTCAGAAATACAGAAAATAAAAGGCGTGGTTAATGCACCCACCATCCTCCAGGTCTGAAGAGATCCCGGTCCCATATTCCAGGGCGAGGGGATTGATCCCCATGGGGTCAGCCCAAACCAGCTTCTCATCTAACCCTAATTACTTCCCAAAGTCCCCGTCCCCAAATACCATCCCATTGAGGGTTAGGGCTTCAACATGTGAATTGAGAGGAGGGATACAGTTCAAGTCCATAGCAAATCCTCTTATTGCATCAGGGAAGACAGTTACAGGACGGTTTGTGACTCCCCCAGGGTGCGGCCGAGAGCCTCTCAATGTAGGGACGGCCCTTTCCACTCGCAAACAAGGACAAAAGCCAAGGAAGAGCCCACAGGAGACGGAGACCAGCCCCATGAGCTGGGCAGGGTTTGCAAAGACCTCCTGGGCCTGGGGATCGGGCGGGCAGATTCCGTCTCCACAGCTGCGTCTCCGAGGGGCCCGTGGCTGAGAGGGGGGTTGGCTGTGTGTCTTTCCCTCCCCTTTCAGATCCTGACAGGCGAGGACTGGAACGAGGTCATGTACGATGGGATCAAGTCTCAGGGGGGCGTGCAGGGCGGCATGGTGTTCTCCATCTATTTCATTGTCCTGACGCTCTTCGGGAACTGTATCCTTCAAGCGTGGAGGTGGGGACAGGCCTGGACTTCTGGCAGAGTGACGGGTCGGGGAGGGGGCTGAGGAGACCCAGATCTCTAGGGTCCGAGTGGCGTCCTTCCAGTGGCTGCTTTCCCTGACTCGGGTGCTTGCAGACACTCTCCTGAATGTGTTCTTGGCCATCGCTGTGGACAATCTGGCCAACGCCCAGGAGCTCACCAAGGTGGAGGCGGTGGGAGAATGTTTCTCTGGCAAAGTTACCACCTGCTCATGGCAGATCAGGACGGGGATGGGGGTGGGGGCACAGGGACGGAGTCAGAGCTTTTGCCCTGGATGCACCATGCGGGGTAAGGCACCTCTACCCGGCTCCTAGAAACAGACTGTCCCCAATCAAGCTGGTTCTACAAAGGGGGTGGAAAGGAGAAGCCAGAGAGTTTGCAGAAAACAGATGGCAAGCTGGACCGAACAGCCCGTTTACAGGGAATGGGCAGGGCCTCCAAAGAATGATGTGGCTCCCAGGCTAGAGGGTGCTGTCACCACCCTAGGCCTGAAAGGGTGGGACAGGGAATGGTGTTGTGGAGACCCACCCAGAGCTGGAGCTGAGGAAAAGGGGCTGCCACAGGCCCTGTGACCTAAGAGAACCTAGAACCATAGCAAGGCACAGATGGAGTGGCCAGTACGTGCCCCACCTTCTCTGTCCCTCTGCCTTCTTGCTGGAGCTTCCCATGGGCCAAACCAGTTGGAAGTGACAGGAGAGTCAGTGATGTGGTCCATACAGGTCCACCTCCTGGGGGGACGGAGAGTGGGTCTGGGGGCAGATGGAGAATAGCCTACACAGGGACCTGAGGCTCAAGCTGTGTCCCCGTGTGCTTGGGAGCTGGACAGATGGAGTGCTTTCTGCACTTCACTTCCAAGTGGGAGCCAAAACAAATTATACAATGCTTGTGGTGCCAGGCACTGCTGTTATCTCCTTTTTGCAGAAGGGGAGACTGAGGCTTATAAAGGTAAAGTCACTTGCCTCCAATGGCATGATAATAGCAGCTGCTATTTATAGCATTGTGCTATGCATGTCAAGGGCTCAGCACAGTTCTTAGTACACAGTAAGTGCTCAATAAAGGTAGCCTTTGTTAGTTGGCATGAGTTGGGTCCCGGACTAGAGCCGTCAATTTACATAGCTGGTAGAGGAAAGGCTGGGATTGGAGCCCTAGCCCAACAGGTAATAATAAAAATAAAAATAATCACAACCACAGAAAAATGTCATTGTCCGTCTGTGTGCCAGGCACCAGCAAGCATATGAGATAGGGAGTTACTCTTATCCCTCTTTCACAAGTGGGGAAACTGAGGCCCAGAGAGGTTAAGTGACCTTGCCACACAACTAGGAGCTGCAAGGAGCAGAGATGTAACCCACCCCCGCAAAAGTCAGAGAAAAGAGGAAGAAATGAGACCAGAGGAAATTGGGAGATTGAGGGAGAAAGAACCATTTATATGAGGTGAAACTAAGTTTTTATTCATGATCACTAATAGCGAATTATCCAGGCAAAAAATGGTGCCACTTGACCCTTAGGGCAGCCTTGAACTCCCTGGGAGTCAGGTCCACTCAAATAAGCACAGAGGAGGCAACATTGCTTTCAGTCACACAGCTCATGCCCCAGGAAAGCCCATGAGCAGGGCCTCTGGGAATGGTTGAATAGGTTGCGCACTGCACAAAGGAACCTGCGCAAAGGGGCACGTGGGGGCTGGAATTCGACCTATGTGTCCAGGGGCAGGTGCATCAGCCCAGGAGAAGGAACACCAGAGAGGGCACCATTTTGCAATTTGGGAGGTGGATGTGGGGAACAAAGGCATCTTAGGAGCTAGCCGTGGTCCTGCCTAAGCCTCTCTCCAGCAGCACCATCAAATTAAGAGAATGTGTAACATGTACAGGGTCTTCCTGCCAGCCCTGGGGCCTATCTCAGCTTTGTAGCCCCAATCCCCAGTGCCTCAAGGTATTCAGAACATGTTCACGAAACTGAACTGAACCAAGCAGACATTGCCAACCCTCCATCTGCCAGTCCTGGCAGGAGGGAGAAAGAATTTCCCGGCCCCAGCTCCAACTGGGGGGAAACGGAAGTCTCTGCCATCCCAAGCACACAGCCACAGGCCTGGCCACTGTGGAGTCGGCTGGCGTGGCTGATCAGGGGGCTGATCCAGCTATGAACTCATCCAGGTTCCAAGAGCCCATCCTCAGGGGCTGGCACAGAGGAGAGGGGATGCCAGAAAGGGAGGGAATAGGAGAGAAGGGGAAAAGGCCAGCTCATCTCTCTCCTGTGAGATATGGACACTCCCCTCCACACCCTGCTTCTTTCCTTCATTTATTTCATGAGCATTTCTTATGCATTTAATATGTGGCAGGTACCCCACTAAGCCTCTGATGTGTTTTAATCTCATCTAATCCTCATGGAAACCTCAGAAGGCAAGTTTCTCGGGGCACTGTTTTACAGATTTCATCATTCATTCTGTAAGCATTTATTGAGCACCTACTGTGAGCCAGACCCTGGTCTAGGAGCCAGAGACACAGCAGTGAACAAAACAGGCAAAAATCTCTGCCTTCATGGAGCACGGATTCAACTGGGGGAGACAGACGAGAAATAAGATAAAGTTGTAAAAATACATAGCTTGTCAGATGGGGATGAGTGCTAATGAGAAACGTGAAGTAGGAACAGTTGGGGGGTGTTGAAATTTTAGATCAAGACTATGAGGCACAGAGAGGTCAAGAGACTTGCCTAAGGTCACACAGCAGTAACTATCGAAGCTGGGATTTGAACCTAGGTGGTCTGGGTCTGGAACTTGTGCTCTTAAACACTGTGCACTGATTGCTTAAACTTGAGTGTTTCATAATCACCTGGGAGCTTGTTGAAAATTCAGATTCTAGGGCCCAGCCCTGGTTCTGTAGGTTCTTCAGGGGGCCTGGGAATCTGCATTTTCAGTGTTATTGAGGCAGGTGGTCCAGGGATCTGGCTCTGAGAGATGTTGGGTGTGGTACCAGGAGAGGGGAAGGACCTGTGGGAGCAGGTTGGTGTTGTCACCAACAGTGTCCTGATCTGACCATTTCCAAGGTGGTAAGGTTGCTTCTTGCCCCAGAGATTCTGAGCACAGGGGGAGAGCTGCCCCCGCTACTGCATGAATTTTCTTACCGGCGGGTTTGTTTCTGGCCATTTCTTTCTCGTTGCTTTTTCTTTGCTTTTTCTTTGTTGGCTTTTCTGTTTTACGAATGAGGCCCTGCATGAAGGCTGAAGAAGGATTTAAAGTCCAAAAACGTCTTTTTCTGTATGTATTTTTAAAACGTATTCCCCCATCCTCCTCCTCTGTGAACCTAACCAGGGAACAGTGCCCTGGGCATTTGGCTGGGTTTAAGTGCCCGGCTTTCTCTCCCCTGCCTTCCTGTTATGGGGGCTGGGGATATAAATTCCTCCCCTGATTCTCCTTCTGGGGGCTGTTGGCAGTGGATGGCATGAGTTACAGGACACCAGACTTTTCTATATGTCAGGCTAGTGGGTGTTTTTTCAAAGTCAGTTCAGAGAGATCAAACTGCCCAGAAAGTATAGGAAGAGGAAAATTTGTGCATTGCTTTCCAGCTCGAGAAAGGGTGTGGGACCCTCTTCATTGTGGGGAGGGAAGAGGATCTCTTCATTTTTTTTTTTCTTCTGGCTGTATGTTAAAGTAGTGTTGATGATGAGCTGGATGGCAAGCGTGTACGTGAAGGGGGCGGCAGTACACTTAACTGATATCGGGTGCCCATTACGATCAAGGGGCCTAGGTTCTGATTGGTCGACACCCAGGCCAGACCTGTTTTTTAATATCTCATACGTTGCCTTTGGCCAGCAACAGAGTCAGATGTGAGGCCCCAAGGCCTAGTTCATGTTTTGTGGACAGGGATGCTGTGTGCCTTTTAGGACGAGCAAGAAGAAGAAGAGGTAGCCAACCAGAAACTCGCCCTACAGAAAGCCAAAGAGGTGGCCGAAGTGAGTCCTCTGTCTGCGGCCAACATGTCCATAGCTGTGTAAGTGTCCCCAACCCCCGAGATGCTACTCCAGCTCCTCAGCCTCCATACTCTCCCACTATGGATTTGGGGAGGGGTGAGGGTTTTCCTGAGAGGTTTGAGCTTCAGGAAGAGATAGCTCTGCCCTCTCACCCACTTTCACTCAATAAATATTTAGTTACCACCTACTATGTGCCTAGCACTGTTCTAACTGCTGGGGATGCAGCGTTAACGGGGGCTGGGGGGAATCCCGCCTTTGTGTAGCTATTCTAATCAGGGAGAGAGACAATAAGTGAAATAACTAAGTTATATATTATTGTTAGAAGGTGACAGAACTATAGAGAAAAATAAAGCAGAGAAGGGATGGAGGAAATGCTAGAAGTTGAAAGAGTTGTGATTTTAAATAAAGTTGTCAGGGAAGGCCTCACCTAGAAGGTGACATGGCCTCAAGGAGGTGAGGGGGGAGTCATGAGGAGTCTGGGGAACAGCATCCCAGGCAGAGGAAACAGTATATGCAAAGGTTCTGAGATAGGAATGTTCCCGTGTTTAGTGTGGATGGAATAGAGTGAGCAAAGGCGGGGAGTAAGGGAGAAAAAGGCAAGGACGTGACAGGAAGATTAATGCAGGGCCTCGTGGGCCACAGGGACGACTTGGGTTTTTGCTCCAAATCAGGCGGGAGCCATGGAGGGTTCTTGAGCAGAGGAGAGGCAGGACCTGATTCAGGTATTCACAGGCGCCATCTGGCTGCTGTTAGGGGAACAGACTGTGGGAGGCAAGGGTGGGATCCAGGCTGGGAGACCAGGTTGGAGGTGACTGAATTGGCTCATGCAAAGGAGACAGTGAGGGCTGGACCAGGGTGGTGACCCAGGAGGTGATGGATGTAGCTGGATTCTAGGCAGATCGTGAAGGCAGAGCAGACAGTTTGCTGGTGGATCAGAGGTGGTGAGGCAGTGAGCATTAAGGTGTCTTGATTAAAAGCAAGTTTCACTGACACTGATGTTCTACTTGTGTCTTTGTTGGGTGGACCAGGGATTCTGCACACTGTAGGGCAGAGCATCACAGGACAATGGGGAGGGGGCTTCTTTCCCAAAGTGGGAGGTGGTGACCATGAGAGGGGAGCCCAGGAAGGCTCATGCTCAGGCATGCCAGTTTTGGAAAGCAGCCTATAAAAAGCAAAGGTCTGTATAAAACTGTCAATGCCCACGGACCCCCTGGAAAATCTGTGTGTGCCCCAACAGAGTTCCAGCCTGGCTGACACTCACCACAGCAGCCCCACTGGCTGCTTTGCTCTGGTGGGTAAATAGGCATTGCCTGAAACTCCCAATTGCTGACCCTGGCTGCCCTGATCTCTCCCTGGGACCCCAGACCACCCATAACCCAGAACTAAAGGATCATGCAGGCACCACGGGGACTTCTGAAACCTGCTCCAGGCCAGCATCCCTATGATTGGCCAACTTAGAGGTTAAGATATTTTCAATATTAAGGTTGTACCCCGTGGTTCATGTGCTGCAAGAGGGGTAGAAAGGAGGACAGGGCACCCACCTGGGCTGACACATCCCTTAGCCTAAGACGTCCAGCCAGGTTGAGTCGTCCACCCAGGGTGAGACACCTACCCGGGTTAAGATGCCCACCTGGGCCAAGACACCTGTTAAGGTGAGATGTCTAACCAGGCTGAGTGTGAGAACCCTAGCTGGGCTGAGACACCCATTCGCCTCAGCATCTTAGCCAGGTGAGTCATCTGGCCAGGCCAAGACACCCATCTGAACCGAGATGCCCATGAGCCCGAGTCCACCGTCCAGGCACAGGGCCCAGCCTGGCTCTGACCCCTGTGTCCTTCCCCTTGCAGGAAGGAACAACAGAAAAATCAGAAGCCAGCCAAGTCCGTGTGGGAGCAGCGGACCAGCGAGATGCGGAAACAGAACCTGCTGGCCAGCCGGGAGGCCCTGTACAGTGAGATGGACCCCGACGAGCGCTGGAAGGCCACCTACGCCCGCCACCTGCGGCCCGACATGAAGACCCACCTGGACCGGCCGCTGGTGGTGGATCCGCAGGAAAACCGTAACAACAACACCAACAAGAGCCGGGCCGCCGAGCCCACGGTGGACCAGCGCCTCGGCCAGCAGCGCGCCGAGGACCTGCTCAGGAAACAGGCTCGCTGCCACGACCGCGCCCGGGACCCC
>NW_007727966.1:65339-66206 GCF_000696425.1 Galeopterus variegatus
ATAACAATATTTTGTAACACTCCCTAGAAGATTCTATAGTGATTGTACATGTAGGGGCCCACAACTTACACACTGAAACAGACATTGTTCTACTATAAATTAATGTCCCCTTAGTCCTCTTTTATATTACCATTAGGGCACCCTATTGATTTTTTAAAACGATGTGTTTAAGTGGTTCGGTTGTATGACCTACAAACTAGGCCAGTGCTTCTCAAAATTGAATGTGCGTGTGAATCCCCAGGGATCTTGTTAAAATACAGGTTCTAATTCAGTAGCTTTCAGGACTCAGTGGAGCCTGAGGTTCTGTATTTCTGAGAAGGTCCCAGGGGAGGTTGATGCTGCTGGTCCAGGGACCACACTTTATGTAAGGAGACTCCAGCAGACAGAGTGAAGGAATTCTAATGCGGTCACCCATATGCAAAATCACCACGAATAACCAAGGTCAAGGGTTCAGATCCCTGCACTGGACAACCACCAAAAAAAAAAAAAAGTAACCACTGTGCATGTGACAGGGACAGGGTTGTGTGTCCAGCTCAAATCACATGCGGGGCATTGCATCAGTATCTAGATGTTCCAAGATGGTGAACACCTCTTGGTAAAAAGTTCCATACACGACAGAGCCTAGTCTTCCTTCCATTTATCCAATAGTTGCATTCCAGGAAAACACAACGTATATGAAAAACATGCAAAAAATATTTTGTGCTCATATGTAAAACACAGTTAGGTTAAGACTACAGGCACAGATCATTACAAGCCAGATTGTTCTCTTTGTTTGAGGGACATTAGTAAGTCATGAAAGAGGGCCAGCCCGCGGCTCACTTGGGAGAGTGTGGTGCTGATAACACCAAGGCCACGGGTTCAGATCCC
>NW_007727966.1:67513-70731 GCF_000696425.1 Galeopterus variegatus
GCTTACTGTATTCTAAGTCCATGCTGTGGACTCGATCAAGTAACTACAGATGAAGTTGTCTGGGGCATTCTGGGACATATGACCAAAAAACTGCTCCCAGCCTAGGGTTTAAGGTCAGGTTTCCCAGAGGAACAATCTGAGAAGGGAGATTCCCAGCACAGAACAGTATGTGCAAAGGCCCTGGGGTGGACCAGAAGGAGGCCAATTTGCAGGACATGGAGAGAGAAGAGAACGTGGCAGACAAGGAAATTGAAGACAGTGCTGGGTCAGCTGGGTCCGTCAGGGGAATGGGAGGCCACCGAAGAGATTTTAGGCGGAATAAAATGTTTAGCACAGGACTCTGTATGTAGTAAGGATCAGTGCGTATAATTACTCTTGCTGTTATTATTACTACTAATATCACTATCATCATCCTTGTCATTATATCTGCTACTATTATTGAAAGAGGCAGAATGACAAGGACAGGTGGCTGTCCCTAACAATGTACCAAGAAGAGTTTTTGAGAAAGATAAACATTGAAGGTCGCAATGATAGCACAGCCTGGAGGGCAAGGACTCTGGAGCCAGCAGTCACCCTCCTACCCCATCACTTCCTGGCCCTGTGACTTGCAGAATGTAACTTCAGCTTTCTGGGCCTCTGTCTGCTCATCTGTAAAATGGGGATAAGAACGGTTCCTACCTCCTAGGGTGCATATAAATGAGTTAGTACACGTAAAATGCTTTAAATAGTGCCTGGTTTATAATAAATGTTAGCTACTAGTAACATAAATATTATGATTAAGTACTCAATCAATGTCAACTACTTTTAGCATAGTAGTAAGCACTCAATAAGTGTTAGCTTTTACTATTATTATTATTAAGACTCTCATGAATAGGCATAAAAAACAATTTTAGATCCATAGCCTTTAGATTGAAGGCTCCTCTTTTGCGGATGTTCCTTCTTTTTTGTGGATGGAAAAGCTGAATTCCTTCTTTTTTGCTCATGGAAAGACTGAGGCAGAGAGAGAGGAAAAGATTTTCCCACAGGCAGCCACCAGCAGTAGTGTGATAAGGACCCAGCTTTCCCAAATCCCACAGATGACCACTGCCCCCCCAACTCCAGGGGAAGAAAATGTCTCCCTACTTTCACCCCCAAAGCCTCAGCTGGTCAGGCCCCTGTTCTGAACCACGAGAGCACTGCCAAGTCCCGTATTAACAGTGTCAAAAGCCCTGGCCAGGAGAGGCGTTATTTATTTGCCTGATAAAAAGGTTCTGATGTTCATTGGAAATAAAACTTCATGATGATCCAGGCACTTTAAGAGAAAAAAATCCAAGATAAGCCATTCATCTGCCCTAAAAAAAGAATAAGAGGAAGAATGGAAAGATAAAACTTTATGTGAGAACGTAGAATAATAAAATGACACGTCATTTCTCTATTACAACAAAGCTGGTGGCCGTCAATGTCTGCCTTGTGCATTTATCACTCTTTTTCCCCCCTTAGGCCTGTTTGCAGACACACCTGTGTTTTTCATTCTCCAGGATATGGATAATATATATCTATATATTTTTCCTTTACATTCCTTTTGTCTTCCCCCCCATTTCTACTTCATCTCTCTCTCTCCAGTGTCCCCAGCTTTAAATGCTAAAGCTTTTACTTCCAGGATATGGATAATATATATCTATATATTTTTCCTTTACATTCCTTTTGTCTTCCCCCCATTTCTATTTCATCTCTCTCTCTCCAGTGTCCCCAGCTTTAAATGCTAAAGCTTTTACTGGCTCATCCCAGTGAAAGGCAGACTGAAGCCCGTTCTATTTCGTGCAGTTCAGTAGTTTCTGGCCCCAGATCCCCCACTCCATTGAGCCCAGTAGCACCCCAGGTCACCAAAAGTGAGGATGGAGCTTCCCATGACTCCCAGTAAAAACCTATGGATCTCAGAGCTTCTCCCAGCCCTTAGCACCCGGGCAGTGCCTCCTGCCATACCTGGCTGGGCAAGGGGAACTTTCACCAAGATCTGCTCCACCCCAGAATTAATATCTCTGTCATTCACATCCCAGTTCATACCTGCATCTGTCACCATGACAACCCACTGCTCAAGAGGAGCAACAGGAGAGATGTTGGACTTCTGAGCCTCACGATTTATCCTGCATGGGGAGCAGGGGGCTCTTCAGCCTTTAACACTCTTGATTCTTACAGCACCCCCAGTGGGCCCTAGCACCCCACTCCATGCGCCCCAAGTCATTCATCACTCCATTTTCTTCACAGAGTAATAATGTAACTTAGCATCTCTAGGACCACAGCCCAGCTGGGTAACACTAGGCAAATGAATTTTCCTCTCTGGGCCTCAGTTTCCTCCTTTGTAAAATGGGGTCACGGGGATTAAATCAGTTAACATGTGAGGTCCTTAGGACAATGGGAGCACAAAGAAGTGGACCATTAGTGATGGCTGCTGTTACTACCTCCACCCCCCAAATATTCTAAGACTCTTCTGGGTCTCAGCGGCTGGACATGCCCCAGGCAAGGTGTCTGAAGCCCTTGGCAGAGGCATGCTGGAGTGACCCACTGGCAGCAGAATGCTGCTACTCACGCGGGACAGGCGTTATGCAACCGGCCACCTATTCTGGGCAGACAATGCCAGATCCCCAGGGGGGAAGAGGGAAGGGGCCCAACTTCAAAGTTTTCTGCCCCTTTTCAATTCTCCTTGGAGACACTTTGGAAATGAAATCTCCTAGAGATTGATGTCAGACCTCTGCAGACTCAGCTTGTTAAAAATCCCCCACAAACAGAGCCAACAGAAACTCTGTAAGGAGGCAAAACAAAAATCCGCAGGCCTCTTTCCATGCGAACATAGGGTCTCCTGGTCCTGTGCAGGATGCTGTCTGCCAGCAAAATGTCCTCATGAGCTTCCCCGAGGTGTCAACTGCTGTGTTACTTAGTGCAACCTCTTTAGATGGTGGGAAAAGGATTTAGGTTTTCTTTGAAAGTATAACTTAATTGGGCCTGCTTTTTGGTAGGAATATCTCTCTATTAATATATATTTATATATATATATATATATATGTCATATTTTCTCAGATATATATATGAAACAATGAGAAAATATTCCCAGCCAATCTGATGTACAACGTCTCAAAAAGCACCACGAGCAGGTTAGAATTAGGAACTTCTTTGCGGACTGTGCGAGATGTGAGCAAAATAAGTGGCTTAGAATTCACCTCGTTGAATCCACACCATCGCAG
>NW_007727966.1:71020-74019 GCF_000696425.1 Galeopterus variegatus
TGGGCCTGCTTTTTGGTAGGAATATCTCTCTATTAATATATATTTATATATATATATATATGTCATATTTTCTCAGATATATATATGAAACAATGAGAAAATATTCCCAGCCAAACTGATGTACAACGTCTCAAAAAGCACCACGAGCAGGTTAGAATTAGGAGCTTCTTTGCGGACTCTGCGAGATGTGAGCAAAATAAGTGGCTTAGAATTCACCTCGTTGAATCCACACCATCGCAGCGGACGCTCCCTGTGTGCAGGTGTGGTGTGAGTTTCCCAAGGCTGCCAGCAATTCCTGGTGTTCCTGGCCTTGTAGATGTGTCACTCCAACCTCTGCCTCCATCTTCACATCTTCTCTGTGTCTTCTCCCCGTTCTTTTCTCTTACGAGGGCACTTGTCATTGGATCCAGGGCCCATGCTAATCTAGGATGATCGCATCTCGAGATTCTTAATTTCATTGCGCAGAGACCCTTTTTCCAAATAAGGTCACATGCGCAGGTTCTGGGGTGGACACTATTCAATCCACTACAGTCTGCCCTCTGACCCCCAAAATCCACATCTAATCTCATATGCAAAATACATTTGCCCTATCTCAACATCTGCAAAAGTCTGAACCCGTAAATACATCAGCTCAGAAGGAATACACCAGCTCAGAAGTCCCAGATCTCATCATCGAAACTATCTTAATCAGGTATGGGTGAGATTCTGAGTATGATCCATTTGGGGGGTGCAAAATTCTTCTCCATCTGTGGGCCTGGAAACTACCAAGCAAGTTATCTCTGTATGTTTCCAAAATACAGTGGCGGCACAGGCATGGGATAGACATTTCCATTCCAAAAGAGGGAAATTGGAAGGGATACAGGGGTCATTGGTCCCAAGCAAGTTCTAAATCTAGCAAGACAAATTTCATTACGTTTCAAGGCCTGGTGATGAGGTTACCTTCCCCATATTATGAATGAGAAAACAAGGCTGAATAAGCCACCAGTGGTTACATAGCAATTAAATAAGCTCCAAGAGCCTCACTTTAGTCTCCAGGACATAGGGAAGTTTCTTCTTCTATTATCCCTAATTTAAAGATGAGGGAAACGAGGCTCAGAGATGTAGATCAAACTATGCAGAGTCACACAGCTAATAAGTGGCATTGCCGAGACTCAAACCCAGGCCAGTCTGTCTTCCAAAATGCCAATCCAGGGCCGACCCGTGGCTCACTTGGGAGAGCATGGTGCTGACAACACCAAGTCAAGGGTTCAGATCCCCTTACCCGTCATCTTTTAGGAAAAAAAAAGTCAATCCATGACCCACTCACGTAGCTGAGAAATGAGAAATTTACCTTGACCTGCCTCTTTTCCTGCACAGCCTCCAAGAAACAACGTAACGCCTCGGTTTCTCCTTCCAGAAAGTATTAATAGAAGCATCCCACTTACCTATTTCAGTCTGAAAATAAATTACCCCGTCTCTCTTCCACTTACTAAAAACATCATGGACTTTTGCAAGNCAGGCCAGTCTGTCTTCCAAAATGCCAATCCAGGGCCGACCCGTGGCTCACTTGGGAGAGCGTGGTGCTGACAACACCAAGTCAAGGGTTCAGATCTCCTTACACGTCATCTTTTAGGAAAAAAAAATGTCAATCCATGACCCACTCACGTAGCTGAGAAATGAGAAATTTACCTTGACCTGCCTCTTTCCCTGCACAGCCTCCAAGAAACAACGTAACGCCTCGGTTTCTCCTTCCAGAAAGTATTAATAGAAGCATCCCACTTACCTATTTAACTCTGAAAATAAATTACCCCGTCTCTCTTCCACTTACTAAAAACATCATGGACTTTTGCAAGTTAAAATACAAAAATAAAGAAGATGGTGCTGGCGACTTAGCCAGTGGGAGGCCCTCCAGGGAACACCAGCCTTTTTAAAATTTTTAAATGTTAGGCGGATTTGTGGGTTCCAGATTGGTCCTGGAGAACAAGGTCTGTGCTGTCCAGGGGCTGCAGTTCATGAGACTGCATCTAATGTCCTGGGCATTTAATGAACGGGAGCAACCAGAGAGCTCACTTTTGCTCACTTTTGGTTTCATAAGTCAGTGTATGATGACAATAGCCTGACGACACCATTTTCTAGTGTGTGACTCACATCTCTGGGCTTCAGCTTCCTCGTCTGTAAAATGGGAGCAGTGGCAATCCCAGCCTTCTAAGGCTGTTGGAGAAATGAGTTGGGATAGAACTGACAGTGAGCACCTATGAGCTGTGAGCTAAGCCTTCTGGAAGCTTGCAAGCTGCCTAGAGAGGCGCAGTGTCGGGGGGTTAGCAGCACGGGTACAGGCACCACACTGTCTGGGCTCCAAGCTGGCTCTGCCACCAACTGGCCGTGTGGCCTTGGGCAAGGCCCTTTCTGTCTCGGATCCTCCATTTCCTCATCTGTACAATGAGAATCATGATACTACGCACTTCCTACAGCAATTCTGAGGATTACATGAGCTGATATGTGTAAAATCTGGCACACCGTAAGTGTGTTCAGTGAGCGGGATCTATTTTGAAGAGAAGTGGAGGGCACGGGAGCAGAACGGGGGGCGGGGAGGGTGCCTTTAAGAAGAGCCAAAGCATTATCGAGGGAGAAGTTTGGGGCTGCGAACCCTCTGGAGAGAGGAGTCATTGAGATTATAAATAACAGATGTTCTGGTGTTTCTGGGAAACAGACTTGGCCAGGGCCCGGGCCCAGGCATTGGGAAAGGATGGAGTCCCCTTTTGTGAAGCTCCAGGGTCCCAGGGGGGGTGTCTAAGGGACTGAGCCCTCAGGGAGCTGGCTGGTGGCGTGGAGGACAGGGGGTCAGACCCTTCCAGAGCCGATTCAGCAGGGCCAGGCACAGCCAGGGTCAACCAAGGACAGACATGCAGCAGGGTTCTCTGCTCCAGAAGGCTCCAGACAGGCTCCAGACCCCTGTCACCCTCACCAGGGCCTTGAGTCCTGAGTGAGTCTCTGTCAATCTGGGGATGAAGGTGGAGATC